>NC_045630.1:70811225-70813725 GCF_009829155.1 Mustela erminea
GTTAGGGTTAGGGTTAGGGTTAGGGTTAGGGTTAGGGTTAGGGTTAGGGTTAGGGTTAGGGTTAGGGTTAGGGTTAGGGTTAGGGTTAGGGTTAGGGTTAGGGTTAGGGTTAGGGTTAGGGTTAGGGTTAGGGTTAGGGTTAGGGTTAGGGTTAGGGTTAGGGTTAGGGTTAGGGTTAGGGTTAGGGTTAGGGTTAGGGTTAGGGTTAGGGTTAGGGTTAGGGTTAGGGTTAGGGTTAGGGTTAGGGTTAGGGTTAGTGTTAGGGTTAGGGTTAGGGTTAGGGTTAGGGTTAGGGTTAGGGTTAGGGTTAGGGTTAGGGTTAGGGTTAGGGTTAGGGTTAGGGTTAGGGTTAGGGTTAGGGTTAGGGTTAGGGTTAGGGTTAGGGTTAGGGTTAGGGTTAGGGTTAGGGTTAGGGTTAGGGTTAGGGTTAGGGTTAGGGTTAGGGTTAGGGTTAGGGTTAGGGTTAGGGTTAGGGTAGGTTAGGGTTAGGGTTAGGGTTAGGGTTAGGGTTAGGGTTAGGGTTAGGGTTAGGGTTAGGGTTAGGGTTAGGGTTAGGGTTAGGGTTAGGGTTAGGGTTAGGGTTAGGGTTAGGGTTAGGGTTAGGGTTAGGGTTAGGGTTAGGGTTAGGGTTAGGGTTAGGGTTAGGGTTAGGGTTAGGGTTAGGGTTAGGGTTAGGGTTAGGGTTAGGGTTAGGGTTAGGGTTAGGGTTAGGGTTAGGGTTAGGGTTAGGGTTAGGGTTAGGGTTAGGGTTAGGGTTAGGGTTAGGGTTAGGGTTAGGGTTAGGGTTAGGGTTAGGGTTAGGGTTAGGGTTAGGGTTAGGGTTAGGGTTAGGGTTAGGGTTAGGGTTAGGGTTAGGGTTAGGGTTAGGGTTAGGGTTAGGGTTAGGGTTAGGGTTAGGGTTAGGGTTAGGGTTAGGGTTAGGGTTAGGGTTAGGGTTAGGGTTAGGGTTAGGGTTAGGGTTAGGGTTAGGGTTAGGGTTAGGGTTAGGGTTAGGGTTAGGGTTAGGGTTAGGGTTAGGGTTAGGGTTAGGGTTAGGGTTAGGGTTAGGGTTAGGGTTAGGGTTAGGGTTAGGGTTAGGGTTAGGGTTAGGGTTAGGGTTAGGGTTAGGGTTAGGGTTAGGGTTAGGGTTAGGGTTAGGGTTAGGGTTAGGGTTAGGGTTAGGGTTAGGGTTAGGGTTAGGGTTAGGTTAGGGTTAGGGTTAGGGTTAGGGTTAGGGTTAGGGTTAGGGTTAGGGTTAGGGTTAGGGTTAGGGTTAGGGTTAGGGTTAGGGTTAGGGTTAGGGTTAGGGTTAGGGTTAGGGTTAGGGTTAGGGTTAGGGTTAGGGTTAGGGTTAGGGTTAGGGTTAGGGTTAGGGTTAGGGTTAGGGTTAGGGTTAGGGTTAGGGTTAGGGTTAGGGTTAGGGTTAGGGTTAGGGTTAGGGTTAGGGTTAGGGTTAGGGTTAGGGTTAGGGTTAGGGTTAGGGTTAGGGTTAGGGTTAGGGTTAGGGTTAGGGTTAGGGTTAGGGTTAGGGTTAGGGTTAGGGTTAGGGTTAGGGTTAGGGTTAGGGTTAGGGTTAGGGTTAGGGTTAGGGTTAGGGTTAGGGTTAGGGTTAGGGTTAGGGTTAGGGTTAGGGTTAGGGTTAGGGTTAGGGTTAGGGTTAGGGTTCGGGTTAGGGTTAGGGTTAGGGTTAGGGTTAGGGTTAGGGTTAGGGTTAGGGTTAGGGTTAGGGTTAGGGTTAGGGTTAGGGTTAGGGTTAGGGTTAGGGTTAGGGTTAGGGTTAGGGTTAGGGTTAGGGTTAGGGTTAGGGTTAGGGTTAGGGTTAGGGTTAGGGTTAGGGTTAGGGTTAGGGTTAGGGTTAGGGTTAGGGTTAGGGTTAGGGTTAGGGTTAGGGTTAGGGTTAGGGTTAGGGTTAGGGTTAGGGTTAGGGTTAGGGTTAGGGTTAGGGTTAGGGTTAGGGTTAGGGTTAGGTTAGGGTTAGGGTTAGGGTTAGGGTTAGGGTTAGGGTTAGGGTTAGGGTTAGGGTTAGGGTTAGGGTTAGGGTTAGGGTTAGGGTTAGGGTTAGGGTTAGGGTTAGGGTTAGGGTTAGGGTTAGGGTTAGGGTTAGGGTTAGGGTTAGGGTTAGGGTTAGGGTTAGGGTTAGGGTTAGGGTTAGGGTTAGGGTTAGGGTTAGGGTTAGGGTTAGGGTTAGGGTTAGGGTTAGGGTTAGGGTTAGGGTTAGGGTTAGGGTTAGGGTTAGGGTTAGGGTTAGGGTTAGGGTTAGGGTTAGGGTTAGGGTTAGGGTTAGGGTTAGGGTTAGGGTTAGGGTTAGGGTTAGGGTTAGGGTTAGGGTTAGGGTTAGGGTTAGGGTTAGGGTTAGGGTTAGGGTTAGGGTTAGGGTTAGGGTTAGGGTTAGGGTTAGGGTTAGGGTTAGGGTTAGGGTTAGGGTTAGGGTTAGGGTTAGGGTTAGGGTTAGGGTTAGGGTTAGGGTTAGGGTTAGGGTTAGGGTTAGGGTTAGGGTTAGGGTTAGGGTTAGGGTTAGGGT
>NC_045631.1:2721521-2831521 GCF_009829155.1 Mustela erminea
AAGCCAAGTTCTCCCAGTCTCGACCTGGCAGCCACTCCCCTTTCCTCGAGACTGTGCCCCCAGGGGGCTGCTAATCTTGGAGCAGGGTGGGGTGGCTTGGGGATTGAAGCTTAGGGGTTTGGGAAGTGGCATTTCCAGGCCCCTCTGGGACACAGAGTCCCCAGGGGAGTGGGGGTTAGAGGCCCCTCCTGAACCTTGTAATCCAGTGGTAAAATCACATAGTGGGGTGTGGGGAGGAGGCAGGGTGCCTGCAAGATAAAGTGAGAGGGGAATTTCGGGGAGCAGGACAGGGAGCTGATGGTGTAGAAGTGTTTGGGTGTCACCCCAAATGGTGGGGATCTACCTCCATCCCCCAAAAGCTGTCTCCTCAAATCATAATCCACGATCAATAGGTCTCCCCCCAATCCGTTTGTCCCCCAAAAGCAAGAGCGCAGTGGCCCCTGGGTTTGATCAGGACAAGGCTCTGGAGTGGGGATCAGTCCCTGAAGGAAACGGAAGGAGGTGAGGGCAGTGGGGGACGGGACACGAATGTGGCTGAGCACGTGGATGAGACTAGGCAGGAGAATGAAGATGGGGCGCTCCCCACGTACGGCCCAAACGTGGATGCGTGCCTCTGGGTAGGTGCTCACTGGGCTGAAAAACTGGTTCTCCTGGACCAGGGCTGGACTGGGGAGCAGGGGAGGTCCCTGGGAAGGACGCGAGCTCTCTGGGTTGGCTCGCAAGGGCCACCCACACAGGAAGCTGAGTCCTCATGGCTGGGGCACCCCCTGCTTGCCCCACCCCAAGCCCTGCAAGGCGGGGAGCAACCCCTGGGGCCCCGCCCCCCAGGACAGAAAAAAATCAAATGGGGTCACTCTCTTGCTTAAAACTTGCTGGTGCATCACACGGTGTTGCCCTTGGAATCAAATCCAAGGACACAGTGTGGACGTCAGGACTGCGGGTGACCAACATCCATCCACCCCTCTGTCACCTTATCCCAGCAACTCTGGCCCTCTGTTCCCTGAGCACGTGGTCTGTAACACCTCTGCCGCCCCTCCCTCCGCACCTCCCCCACCTCCCCACTGGGCTGTCTCTAATGGTTTGCTCTGATCCCAGTCTCAACTAGCCCGCCCCTGCCCCAGTGGCTCTCCAGGACCACCAGACCTCAGTGTCACCCCACCCCCAGTCCTGCTAACACGGAGTCCTGTTGCCATCTCCCAGCTCCACCTGCGGGCTCTGGAAGGATTCATTTGTTCCTGGGCTTGCCGTCTGTCTCCCTGGCTCCCGACCCAACAACAGGGAACGGCATCTAGGACACTAGGACACGGGAGGTTTGAGGCAAGCGGATCCTAGAATGCCGGCACTGGAAGGGACTTTCCAGGTCTACTTGTCCCTCCCGTTCATCTGCCACATTGGGGCCACTGAGGTTGAGGACTTGCTCAACACCAGCTGGGAAAAGAGGCTGGCGTGCTTCCATCCAGCCTCTGCCACAGCCCGGCCACACTGGGGTGCCTCTGGCTCATTCTTAGTCCTTTGATCTTGTTCCTTTTTTTTTTTTTTTTTAGGTTTTATGTCTTTATTTGAGGGGAGAGGCAGGGGGAGAGGGGGAAGCAGGCTCCCCACTGAGCAGAGAGCTCCACACGGGGTTCAATCCCAGGACCCTGAGATCATTCCCTGAGCCAAAGGTAGACGCTTACCCCACTGAGCCACCCAGACACCCCACTTTGATCTTGTTCTAAGGTACACAGAGTCTGCGAATTTGGCTAAATTCTCAGGTCGGAACCTGCAGGTGAGACATTCCCGGCACCCCTGCTCTTACAGCCTGGCACGGGGCTGCCCCTCCAGGGATCACAGGGAAAGGAGGTGGGAACCCCACCTGCGGCATGGCCCCAGACTGTCCTTTTCCACCCCCAGCCCTCATCCCCTCTCCCCAGAGGCAGCCAGAGAAGGGGTTTGGCTGAATGGTGGTGGGGAGACGATTCTTGGGCCTGAAGGGAACAGGGAAAGGGATGGGCAGTACTGTTGTCTAGATCTGTAGGACCATGGCTGCTCTGGAGTTTTGGCACAGCAGGGGCAAGGATGACCATTTTAGAGAGGAAGTTCGGTCCCTGGGTTCTCGTGGGGCTGACGTAGCTCGGCCAGCACCTCCCATCATCCTCAACCCTGTCGTCCAAGGTCAAGGCAGCTGGAGGGTCCCCACTAAATGGGAGAATGAGCCAGGCAGTGGTCTGGCATGGGGCTGGGCGACTCTACAGCCTAGCAAAGCCCTCGCCGAGGGGACTCTCTGGATGGGTCACCAGTTATGGCAACAGAAAAGCCATAGGATGGATTCCCCTGCCACCAGCGCTGGAGGGATGGAGGAACTGTTCCCGGGTCCCTGGCCAAAGACACAGTGACTCTGGCCAGAGAGAGGCTGACCAGGGTTTGTCAGGCACAGAATATGACTCCGGAGGCAGAGGAGGGAAAGGGGCCAGATCCAAAGTCAGGGGAAACAGGACACAGGGAAGGGGTCATTGGGTGGCTGTGAAGAGAGAGTTACCCATGACTGAGCTGAAGGCCGCACAGATCTCTTTCTTTCTTTTAAGATTTTATTTATTTATTTGAGAGAGAGAGAGAGAGACAGCATGAGTCAGGGGGAGAGGGAGAGGGAGAGGGAGAAGCAGGCTCCCCACTGAGCAAGGAGCCCGATGTGGGTTTCAATCCTAGGATCCCAGGATCAAGACCTGAGCCAAAGGCAGATGCTTCACTGACTGAGCCCCCCAGGCACCCCATGATTCTATTTCTAAGGGCTTCGGAGCTGCAAGGGAGGACATCAGACTCCCCAGATTGCTATCTGCATCGGTAACCCTGCAGCCACAAACCATCCAGAATCGGCGGTGGGACCCCACGGAAGTGTATTTCTCTCTCAGCTCCTCGCCCAGCCCGGGTCAGCAAGGGAGCTCTGTCCTGGTCCCTCTGAGACAGCAGTTGATGGCTACACCATCTCCATGTAGGCCTCTAGAACAGCAGAGGCAGAGAGACAGGAGCTCTAGAGGGTCTCACGCAAGTGACTAAGTGCCCCGGGCCAGAGGGGACCCACAGCCCGCGGATCCCTTCCCCATGGAACTAGTTGACCAGAGCTCGTCCTGACTCCACCCAACCACCAGAGGCCCGGAGACTGAGTCTTCCCTGCATCCAGAAAAGTAACCAGATCCTAGCGGCAGCGCTAATGACCCCACATCCAGAAGCTTGGTTCTCAGGGTTTGCAAAGCACCTGCTTTTTTCCTATCAGCCCTGTGAGTCTGGATATCCCCTCGCCTCCGGATGGGTGACACACTCTGGGAGAGGAAGGCAGGAAGGCGGGGCCTGGCTAGGCGCTGGGTTGAGCTGGGAGGCCCCTGTCTCCAGAACAGAGGGTCCAAGACCTCGCTGCTGCTCCCTCCTCCTCCCACCCCCTCCCACCCCAGACACACACACACACACACACACACACACACACACACACCCCAAACCAAAAATGAAATGGGAGCCAAATATGTTGGACTTTATTAAATTCACTGGGCTCAAGGACAGGAAAACAGCAGGGAGGGGACAGGACAAGGGCTGGGGAGGGTCCCCGCACACACCCAGACTCCCTGGCCTGCAGCTAGACGTCCATGGAAGCTGAGCTCTAATCCTAACCCTCCCCTTAAAGATGCTGATGGGGTCACCGGGGACCCCAGAGCAGACCCAGGCCATACATCTTTTCTTGCCCGTTTTCCAGGTTCTTCCAGAGAGGAAAGTTAGACTGGTGGGTCCTAGGTTTGGAGGAAAGCCGGAGGGAAAAAAGCGACAAAGTAAGAGGAAGAGTTTGAAGACGGGGTGGGGGGGGTGAGGCTGGGGGGGTGGTACAGGAAGGGGGAGCTCAGAGTCCCTGTGGGGTTCCCAATGGGAGGAGGTAGGTTCCCACAGGAGAGGGAAGTTAGGAGCCTGCCCCAAGTAGAGCACGGGGTGATGGGCTGCCTTTCTCTCGAAGGACCTGCTGTGCCCTCGACCTTAGGCAGCGGCTTTTCACCCTGGAGGCTGCTGTGCAGGTACCTCACCGCTCAGGGCCCACCTGTAGGAAGCTAGAGCCACCCTGGGTGGAAAAGGCCCCAGGTGCAGCCAAAGTCCCGCTGACCCGGAACGAGAGGACTCTGACATGACGGCCCTCCTCCTGTGCTGGCGATGGAGCCTTTCTTCCAGGGCTGGGAGAGGTGGGGGTCAGATGGACACGCTGTTCTCGATGAGGGGAGGGTCCAGGTAGGTGTAAGGCAGCTCCAGCCCCTGGTTCCGCTCCCGGATCTCCCGCGAGATCTGGGCCAAGCGGTTCTGGAAGGCGGCGATGCTCCGCCGAGGGGCCTCCTCTGTGAAGTGCTCGTCCGGGTAGGTGCCCAGGGGCCGCTGGAAAAAAACCGGGAGGCGATCCGGAGGACAATGGGGATGAGATGAAGGAGAGTGAAGGACCACGTTGGCCACCGCACAGTCACGATGGCTCCAAGGGCTTCACCCAGAACAGCCACTGCAAACTCAGACCATCCAAGCTGCTATTCCCCACTCCAGGTTGCTGCCCAGAGCAGACCCGACACCCTGCAACCCAGGGCCCGCAAGGGGCAGGAATGGTCAGCCCGAGGCTAGTGCTCCCTCTGCTGGTAGCCCTCTGCCTAACAGTCTTGCTCAGAGACCGTTTCTGCACTGGGAAGCCAGGCCTTGGACCAGACATCTTTAAGGGTCCCCTCCAGGGGCACTGGGGGGCTCAGTCTTTAAGCATCTGCTTTTGGCTCAGGTCATGATCCCAGTCCTAGGATTGAGCCCCGCGTCGGGCTCCCTGCTCGAGGGAGAGCCTGCTTCTCCCTCTTCCGCTCCCCCTGCTTATGTGCTCTCTCCCTAGCAAATAAAATAAAATCTTTAAAAGGTGGTATGGGAGTTTCACTTTACATTGAGTGTTCATCAGTAATGACTGTCTGTACTTCCCAAATGTTTCTTTCACGTATTGAGATGATTATATGGTGTTACTTTATTGATGTAATAAATTACATCGTTAGATTTCATCAGAGTGAACCGACCTCTCATTCCTCTCATTCCTAGAATAAACGAGACCTCAATGTGGCATATTATTGTCTTACTATGTACTATTGGCCTTCATTGGCTAATGATGTATTTTTAAGATCTTTGCAGCTAAGTGGAACACGTTTATAATTTCATTTTCTTAATTACAGCTAACACGCTGCAAGCCCTTGACATGGACTGCCATGACAGCGCAACAATCCTGTTAGACAGGTGCTCTTATCATTCCCACTTCACAGATAAAGAAACTGAGGCTTGGAGAGGCCTGATTACACATCCAGGGTCACACCGGGGGAAGTGTGGATCTGGGACTGGGACTTACTACCGGAGACCCACTTCCCTTCTTAACAGCATCACCTTGGCCAGCTGCAAGTATCAAGGGTCCCAGTAACATGATTTGGGGAGTGTACACTTTTTTCCTATACTTTAGAGAAGTTTGAGTGACTTAGGAATGACTTGGTCCTTGAAGGTTGAGTAGAACCCCCCTTTGCAAGGAGGGGGATCAGGCCTCTTACACCCTTTTCCATTTATGTGTGGTTTTCATCTCTTCTGGTGTCAATTTTTCTTTATCATTTTCCTAGAAAATCATCTCTTTCACCTCGATTTCCAAAACTGCAAATCATGTTTTCTTTTAATTTCTTCAACCTTCTCAATTATTGGCTGTTTGCTTTTCCACTCCTCCCAAATGTTGTACATTGGTCTCTCTCGTCTCTCATCTCTCTTGATTGGGATTGTCTCTGGTTTCTTTATTTTATTGGTCTTTTCAAAGAATCAGTGTTATGTCTTATTTACCAGATTGACATCTAACTCCTAAAACGATAGTGTAGGGGCACCTGGGTGGCTCAGTGGGTTAAGCCTCTGCCTTTGACTCAGGGCATGATCTCAGGGTCCTGGGATCAAGCTCTGCATCAGGCTCTCTGCTCAGCAGGGAGCCTGACTCCCCCCCACCACCACCACTGCCTGCCTCTCTGCCTACTTGTGATCTCTCTCTCTCTCTCTCAAATAAATAAACAAAAATAAATAAAACGATAGTGTAGCTGTCCAAAAAGGAGAACACAGGAACATGACAGGCTGGGTTAAAAGCTCTGTGACCTTGCGCAATGTACTTAGTGTCTCTGAACCAACTTGCTTAGTTTTCTTCCCTGTAAAATGCAACTACCATTTGGGGTGCCTGGCCAGTTCCACTGGTGGAACATGTGACTCTTCATCCTAAGGTTGTGAGTTGGAGCCCCACGTCGGGCTTAATTTTACTTAATTTTTTTTTAATTTTATTTATTTATTTGACAGAGATCACAAGTAGGCAGAGGTGGGCAGAGAGAGAGAGGGAAGCAGACTCCCTGCTGAGCAGAGAGCCCGATGCGGGGCTCGATCCCAGGACCCTAGGATCATGACCTGAGCTGAAGGCAGAGGCTTTAACCCACTGAGCCACCCAGGCGCCCAATTACTTAATTTTTTTTTAAAGGGGGCACCTGGGTGGGTAAAGCCTCTGCCTTCAGCTCAGGTCATGATCCCAGGATCCTGGGATTGAGCCCTGGTACTGGGATTGAGCCCCGCATCGTGCTCTCTGCTTAGCGGGGAGACTGCTTCCCCCCTTTTTCTCTCTCTGCCTACCTCTCTGCCTACTTGTGATCTCTGCCAAATAAATAAATAAAATCTTTAAAAAATTTTTTTTAAATCTTAAAAAAAAAAGGAACTACCATCTATTGAACACCTATATGTTAGGCACTGTACTAAGCATTTTAAACAAAGCTCCTTACTTACTTCGTATTTTAAAATAGCATACATAAGGCATCTGATTTAATGACTGAGACATGCTGGATCCAAGAAGCAATAGCTACTGTTATTGGTTTTTTTTTTTTTTTTGCTATTTTTGTAATTTTCTAGGTTAGACCCCTCACTGCCTTCTAGGAAGGAGCCCTCCACCCTCAACCTCTTGCCTATCATGCCTCACCACCATGATGTTGTGGTTTACAGTAAGGAATGTACATTGGAGGGGGGCACCTGGGTGGCTCAGTCATTAGAGTCTGCCTTCAGCTCAGGTCATGATCCCAGGGTTCTGGGATTGAGACCCACATTGGGCTCCCTGCTCCGAGGGCAGCCTGCTTCTCCCTCTCCCACTGCCTCTGCTTGTGTTCCCTCTCTTGCTCTCTCTCTCTGTCAAATAACTAAATAAAAATCTTTAAAAAAAAAAAAAGTAACATACATTTGGGCTTCCTCCCGTTCCTGGCACAGAGCTCCTCAAACCCTTATAATTTTGTAAGCGTTTGAGTGTTAAAATTATCTTGTTATCATAATAAGGCCCTTTCAACCACACCTGAGTTTACATTTCATTTGGTGACTTCTGGAAAGCCCCTAAGGATGGGGGCGGTTGCCAGGAAAGCCAGCCTTGTGATTAGAGGGTTGGAACTTTGATCTCCAACCCCCAACCTCCAGGGAGGAGAGAGGGGCTGGAAGTTGACTTAATCCTCAGTGGTCAAATGATTCAATCAATGGCACCTAGGTAATAAGGAGACAGAAAAACCCTAGCAGCAGGGGACTGGAGAGTTTCCCCAGCTGGTGCACATGGGGAGGTATGGGGAGGGCAGGGAAGCCAGGGAGGGCCAGTCAGCCCTCCACCCACTCCCACACAAATTGCCGACCGCATCTCTGGCTGTTTGGAGCTATGTCCTTTTATAATAAACCAGTAATCTAGTAGGTAAACGGTCTTCCCTGAGTTCTGTGAGCTGGTACAGCAAATGACCAAACCTGGGGCTGAGGGTGAGGGGTTGTTGTATTTTTAGCTGGTGGGTCAGAAGCACCTAGGCTTGTGGGTGGCATCAGAAGGGGTTGGCATCTTGTGGGACTGAGTCTGAACTCATGGGACCTGACACTCTCTGCAAAGAGAGTGTCAGAATGGAGTTATATTATCTCACACCTGCTGGTCCCACACACAGTCAGTGGCTAGAAGGAGTGAGTGAAAGTATTGGGAATAGTAATATTCTGCAAGTAGACAAAAACAAAACAAAACAAAAACCAGAGTGTTGGGGTGCCTGGGTGGCTCAGTGCGTTAAAGCCTCTGCCTTCGGCTCAGATCATGATCTCAGGGTCCTGGGATCAAGCCCTACATCGGGCTCTCTGCTCAGCAGGGAGCCTTATTCCTCCTCTCTCTCTCTGCCTGCCTCTCTGCCTACTTGTGATCTCTCTGTCTGTCAAATAAATAAATAAAATCTTAAAAAAAAAAAAAACCAGAGTGTTTTCCTTTATAGTGAAAAAAAAAAAATGAACTTCTCCAAGTCCTTGAGAAATAGGACCAGAAAGGAGCAGGATCCAGGGACAAGTTCCTGGCATTCCCAGGCCATGAGATGGTAATTAAAACTTGTTAGGAAGATAACATACATCTGCACCGAAAGGAGTCAAGCACGAGAAATGACATTCCTGTGACGTCAGAGGGCTTGTGAACAAGACCAGGAGGGCAGAGGCGGGACAGATGACCCCATGTGTGAATAGAAATATTGGTAATTGGTGATCAAGGAGCTGCTCTCCTGACCAAGCCGACCTGACAGCGTCCTTGCCTGCTTCTGCCTAGAACTGCCCCCTCAACCATCCACATAGCCACAGAGGCGCTCTTGCTAAAACACCGATTCATCCATGTCACCCCGGGGGGCTTAAAGCTCTTCAGTGGTTCCCCATCCTCCTCTGAATGAACACTGTGCCTGCACCAAGCCATTTGGAATCCTACCAACACACCAACGAACTCACCTTCACTTCATTTCACTTGGTTGTGTCCTTCCTCCTGCCTAGAAACTAACCCTGCCCTTCCTTTGTCTACCGAGCTCTTACTTGACCTGCAGGTTTCAGCTTTGATGTCATTTCCTCCAAGAAGCCTTCCTGGGTTTGCCCAGACTCAGTCAGGTTCCACAAGTCCCCATTTTCACCTCTGTTATGAGACTAAGCTCCTGAGGATAGGGTTCATATCTGCCCACCAATGTCTGACACATTGCAAATGCTCATGAAGTACACATTCGTACATCAATGAGTCCTACAACACTGTGATGCCCTTTTTCATGTCCCTGTGTGTCTCCTCAACTAGACTGTTGGATTCCAGAAGGCAGGAAGGTCTCATTCAGCTTTATATGCCTGGTGCCTGGTGCCATCTTGACATGTAGGGAGTCCCCAAAATAATGTGTGGTGAATATTTAGATGAATGGATGAAAAGTTAATGGATGAATGGTTGGTGGATGAAGAAGTGGGTGGAAGGATGGATGGATGCATGGATGGAAGGATGGTTGGATGGATGGATAGGTGGATGGGTGAGTGGATGGATGGACGAATGGATAGATAAGTGGATGGATGGAAGGAAAGATGGTTGGATGGATGGATAGATAGGTGGATGGGTGGATGGATGGATTGATGGACAGATGGATAGGTGGATGGATGGATGGATAGATGAATGGATGGATGGATGGGTGGATGGGTGGATGGACGGACGGATGGATAGATGGATGGATGAATGGATGGACACATGGGTGGATGGGTGGGTGGGATAGATAGATGGATGGATAAACAGACAGATGAGTGAGTGGATTGGTAAACTGGCGAATTTGATAGACATTGTGCCCCAGCCACTAAACTGGTATTTGTTTCAATGTATGTCTTTGGGGATCAACTATCATTTCCTAAAGAAACCAAGGAACCCAAGACAAGCTCAGCAATGGGCATAAATGATGGCACTCAGTCCCCAAGCCCCCCAGAACAGTTACCACCACCTGCCACTGCCCAGGCCCTGTAAACCTCCACCCCCATCCCATCCCATACCCCGTACACACCTGGTCTTTGGGCTCCTGGCTGACCAACCAGAAGAGGAGAAGGTTGGTACAGGTGACATTCACTTCTGGGAGGGTGTCTAGGTAACTCTTCAGGGTGGTGGTGCCCTTGGTCTGGGGTGGAGGCTGCCTCATGGATGATGGGGTATTGGGCATCCAGGCCCCAAAGTCATGCTGTAGAGACCCCACCCCAGTTGAGTCAGCTGGCCAGAGGGGGAGAACCAGCTCCTTCATCATTCCCGATCCTGCTCCTACCATCCCACGTCTCGCAGTTAAGAAATGAAGGGATGAAGGAAAGAGAAGGGGGAGGGTGTACAGGATAGAAAATTCCAGAAGTGGGGTAGGAGGCTCACCCCTTGTCACTCCCCACCCAGTGTTCCTGGACTAGGTGGAGTGAATCACCAAGGAAGGAATTGAACCAAAGAGCTGGCATGCCACCCATTGCGGCCTGATACTCCCCTTGGCTGTGTCCTTACCAGGACAGGCTGTATAGGTTTTCTTCCCAACAAAACACCAGCTGGAGTCACCATTACAAGCCTGAACCCCACTCCACCCAGACCTCATCCAACACTGACCCTTCACTCCTCCACCCCACCCAGTCACCACCCAACCTCAGCTGCAATCGTAAAACCACCCCAACCCTGACCCACCCCTGCTCTCAACCCCAACTCTGGCCTCATGTCCAGAGCTGAGCCCAGCCTTGCATAGCCCAGTGCCCCCAAGCCTGCCCCCCTGCCACCTAACCTGCCCACTGTTGACAGCGGCATGCTGGGCGGAGCAGTTGAAGATGACGGCAGTGAGGAACTTCACCAGCTCTCCTGGAGTGCACAGTCGGTGTGGGAAGCCTGGGTGTGGGAGGAAGGGAAAAGGGTGTGGAGGGAGGGGACTGGATTCCTAGGGGCAGCTTGGGGCTGGGGCTCACCGCAAGGGGAGAGTGAGGATGAGAGGGCTGAGCATTTGGCCACTATAGTTCTTTTGACTAAGATTAGAGCTGGGCTGAGGTTAGGGACAGTTGGTCATCACCAAGGTTTGCAGTCTCTGAAGGGGGTCAGGACAGGGGGTATCTACTGGGATCGAACAAGGAAATGGCCAGCCAGCAGAGCTCACAAGGAAGAAGCCAAGTTCAAGCTGACAGCCAGTCTGGCTCTTCTCCCCACGTCTATCCGCAACCCCTGATAACACTTAATGATCTTTTAAGATTTATTTATTTATTTATTTATTTGAGAGAATGAGAATGAGGGTAGGGGCAGAAGGAGAGGGAGATGGAGAGAGAGAATCTCCCCATGGAGCGTGGAACCTGACATGGGGCTTGTTCCCAGGAACCCTGAGATCATGACCTGAGCTGAAACCAAGAGCCAGATGCCCAATAGACTGAACTACCAGGTGCCCCAGCACTTAATGATCTAATTCTACCCAGTTCACCAAGACTTGTCCAAGCACCCAATGGCAGAATGTCACAACAGCTGGGCTTAGCGACAAAGGCAGGTGACCAGAGTGCATTACTCATAAGTTCACAGTGATCAAACAGAAGGGGGCTCCAAGGCCAGGGCTCGGCAACCCAAGGAGAGCCCAGGGAGGGCAGAAACCGACCCTGGGGCTGAAGCGCTTAGGGGAGGCATCCCTGCAGGAAGAGAAGAGTGGGTGAGCTCTGGATAGGAAAAAGATGACAGAGGAAAAAGGCGTTTTCAGGCTCAGCTCGGAGTCCTCTCCTCCCTACATCACTGCTCTCGTCCAAATTTGACAGTTTCCCAAGGGCCGAGGACTCCCAAATTCACACCTCCCGCTCCGCCTGGTCCCTGAATTCTAGATGAAGCCATGGGCATAATTGCGGGTGCCCCCTGATGCTCCAAGATGGGCGTCTGTGCCACCTCTCTGACAGCTCACCTGCAAACCCTGATGCTTGGTCCCCTCCCTCGCACACTCCCCAGACCTGTCCTGCCCACCATGGTCCCATTCTGGTGGCTCTGTCCAGTCGCTCAGACCACAGCCTGTGTGCTCATTCCTCTTTTTATCTCACGTCGCACGTATCAGGCAATACTTCCAGAAGCCAATCCCGTCTCACCACCTCCCGGTCTCCATCATGTCGCCCCCGAGTGAACCCACCTGCTTCCACCCTTCCCCCCGAAAGCCAGAGCGATGATCCTTTAGAATCACACACCCGATCGAGTCAGCCCCTTGAGAAAACCAGTTAGTCGCAGAACTAGTGTTCTCACTTCCTTCAGCTCTCTGCTCAAACGTCACCTCCTCCGAGAGGCCTTCCTGGACCACATAGCTGAAAAAACTCCCTCTACCCCAACGGGCTATTTCCTTATCCTGAGCGCCCCTAGCCCAACCCCTGACATATTTGTTTGTTGATTCTCCGAATCTCCCTGCCAGAATGGGAAGCTCAGTGAAGGCCAGGAGCTCCATCTGTCATGGTCACTGCCGAACCCCAGCCGCAAGAACAATACTTAATACTGAGGGCCCAGTAATTACTCGTTGACAGGAGTGAATGAATGCCTGAGAAGGTAAGAAGGCAGAGCCGGAAGGAATGAGGCATCAGCAAGGCAAAGGGGCAGGGAGGGTCCTTATCCGAGGCGAGGCCATGGCATGGGCCGGGCCACGCAGTTTCTGGGGACAATTTCTGAGGACGGTCAGGGCGGTGGCCCCACAGACCAGATGGGCGGGCAGCAAGAGGCTGGGAACGGTGAGTCCTATGGAGAAGCAGCTGCCACACTATGGGAAATGGGATAGGGTGGTGATAGGGGGACAGGAGGGTGACAAGAGGAATTGGTCACCCAACCGGATTTAGGCAAACAGGAAGACAAAGTGGGAGCCAAAGATGGCTTCAGAGTTTGCAGTCGGGATGCAGAGCAGTGGGGGAAAGACCAGGCATCTGACTGGGAGTCCGGGGGAATTTTCTGGATGTTCCCTTCGAGGTAGATAGTCTAACCTGGAAGGGCTGAGATTAAAAGGCAAAGGACATCAGGCCTTCTGTGGGAATTTTTCTGTAGTTCCTATAGTTAATTTGTTCCCCGTGAAATATGGAAGCAAAAGTCACACTGACTGAAGTTAATTAATGAGTGTGCCTCACCTTGAACTCCGATAAGCTCGCAGAGTCAGAGACAGGTTGAATAAAGTAAGATAGGGGAGTCAGCCAGCAGTAATTAGACCCCCGGCTGCCCCAGGTCTTAAATAAGAAACAGCCCCAAGGTGGGGGGGGGGGGGATAAAAGCCCTGGGCAGGGGGAGGAAGCCATCAGGATCAGGTCAACCTAGGATTAACAATAGCCTTGCAAAGCAAGGGCAGTTCATCCTTTAAAGATCCAAAAGCGGGGACGCCTGGGTGACTCAGTTGGTTAAGCCTCTGCCTTCAGCTTAGGCCATGATCTCAGGGGCCTGGGTCGTGATCTCGGAGTCCTGGGATGGAGCCCCGCAACAGGCTCTCTGCTCAGCAGGGAGCCTGCTTCCCACCCACTCCAGCCCCCCCCCCCGCCCCGACGCCTGCCTCTCTGCCTACTTGTGATCTCCCTCTCTGTCAAGTAAATAAATAAAATCTTAAAAAAAAAAAAAAAAGACCCAAAAGGGGGTGCCTGGGTGGCTCAGTTGGTTAAGCATCTGTCTCTGGCTCAGGTCATGATCTCAGGGTCATGGGATCGAGCCCCGTGTGGGACTCCCTGCTCAATGGGGAGTCTGCCTCTCCCTCTATGGGTCCATATTGGAGTTTATTGTCAATTTTGTCAAGCGTGATGACAGTATTGTGGTTCCATAGAAAAACCTTTTTTTGGAGTTGCCTATTGATTTGGAATAAAATAGGAAATGGGCATAATTTACAAGAACTCAGCAATAAACAAAAGCAAGAGATTAATCAAATGAGTGCTTGTTGAATCTGGGCGGTGGGTGAGTGGGTGTTTGATACATTACACTCTCTATGTTTAAAATTTGTTGTTTAAAGGGATAAAAGAAGTCTCAGAACCTGTAGCTGGTAGTTTTTCTGTGCTGGTCTCAAGGGTGACAATGAGACAGCAGCAAAAATGGAAAGTTCTTCAGGGAATGGGGGGCAGGGCGCTTTCCAAGTCTGGAATCAGCAGCAGAGGGGACATGGGAGAAGGGATCACTCCATTACGGGAGGGTAGAGAGGAGACAGACCCAGTTGGGACAAGCCAACAGCTGGGGTGGGGTCGTGGCAGAGGCCTGGGAGGCTCAGAGGATGTTTCCTCCCTGGGGCTAAGGGGAGATGTTAAGGAAGGGAGGATGGTCTGCTGAGGTTGAGCAAAGGAGGCGGAAGAGGGGGCCACTGGTGTCGTGTCGGTGGGTCTCAAAAGCCTCTCGGGCAGTATCAGAAGAAGGGGGGACATTAGTGTTAGATGTTAGTAGGGAAGAACAAGGCGGCAGCAGGACCATGTCACTCCATGAGGCCGGACCATGTCACTCCATGAGGCCAAAAGAAATGAAAGAGGTTGGTGGCTAGAGGGGCCACCTGGTGGGATAAGCATGAGGAAGTACGAGAGATGGTTCCAGAATCCTCAAACTCTGAGGCTGGAGACAGCTCCTACCACGTGATGGGACACATCCACCTAGCTCCACAAGCAGCAGTGAATGGACAGGCTCAAGTAAAGATCGAGGAAAAACCAGAGGATCACAGAGCAGTGGCTGCAAGCAAGGACTTTGGAGACCGTGAGAGCCAGCTCTGGATCCCGCCTCTGCCCCTATCTGCAAAGCTTTCTGTATGCTTGCTCCTCATCTGTTCAGCGGGGCTAATGATAGGATGCACTTCAAAGGCTTGTCCCCAAATAAGAACCAGGTAACAGGTGAGGCCAGAGGGAACACCGGGTCTTTGGGAGCTGGTGGGTGGGAGATGGGATACCTGAGCTTTCCCGGCCCAGGAACGCCTGAGCAAAGATCTCGCCGACCCAAGCCTGCAGCTCCGAGTCTTGCTGCACAGATGCATTGCTGGGGTAATAGTAGCCCACGATTTCTGAGACAAAGCTGCAGGAAAGAGATGCTAGTGCCACGGGGGAGACCTTGGGCTTGGGCCTGGCCAGAAATCCAAAGCCCAGTACCATTCAGGCTAGGGAGAGCCAGACAGCCAGTGTCCACCAAGACCCCACCTCAGTCCAGTGGGAGCCCCCAGATCCAGAGGGAACACGAAGGCCCAGGTTTGGGGACTCCTGAGCCATGGGTGCTCTGGGCCTCCTTCCCCCCCAGGGGTCTGGGAGTGGTGAGTACACTGAGGAGAGCCTGGGGGCCCCGGCCCACACCTCACTGTTGCACCTCTCCCCACCCAGTTCCTCTGGACACCCTGTTCTCTCCTTTCTCTGCTGCTGTGTTCATACACAACCCAGCCCCTCCCAAGCCAGCAGTCATTTCATCGATGACCCCAACTCCAATTCTCGCCCTGGGGGAGCTCCCTGCGGGGACCTGATGCACCCACGACATCCAGCCCTAAACTCTCCAGCCTGCATGAGAACAGGGATCCACACTGCCCCGCCCCCGCCCCCGCCCCAGCCAGGAGGCCCTGGTGGGGCCAGACTGGCTATAGGGTCCCGGGCCTGCACCCCGCACCTCTCAATGGCCGCCCAGATCCTTAGGCCGTCGTCCCGGTAGTGGTAGTTGGGGATGGCCAGGACGCCGCGGGCCCGCACGCTGTCCGGAAGACAGAAATCGGTGTAGGTGAAGTGGGCCAGAGCCGTGCTTATGAGGTAGAGGAGGCCTTGTCTTCCAACCGAGGTGACCTGAGAACACGCAACACAGCCCGGCTTGGGGACTTGGGGACGAGACGAGACTAGGGACTCAGCCCTAGGGGTGTTAATCAAGGAGTCCAAGACACGGATCAAACCCCTCCACGGGGACTGACGCGCGCCTCGGAAGCGGCAGTCCTACTAGGTGCATGGGAGAAATTCCTTAAATATCAGGTAACTGAAAGAAAGTCGCGACGCCGGCGCAGGGGCCGCAGGGGGAGCGATCCAGCGCGGCTGCCCTGCCCACCTCCGGGAGACTTCGGAGGCCTGAGGGGGCGGGGCCCGGGTTCTTTGGCGGGGCAAGTCCGGGGACCGGCGGGATGGGCGGGGCTTGTGGGTTGGGGCTGACAGGGACGGCGAGGAGGGATTGGGGGCCGTAGAGGCTTGTGGGCGGGGCAAAGCGTCCTCGGGGCGGGACTTCAGAGGCGGGGGGCGGGGGGCGGAGGCCGCACCTTGTCCACGAGGCCCTCGGGGTTGAGCAGCGTGGCCCGCGCGATGGTGTTCACCTGCAGCGTGTAGCGAGTGTGGGGGAGCAGGAGCTGCGGGCGGGATGAGCGCACAGGAGCCGAAGGTCAGGGGAGCAGGCCGAATCGGCCCGCCCGCTCCGGCCCCCGCCCGGGGGGGCCCACAGACCTTGTAGATCGGATGGCAGAGCGGCAGCTGGCGCAGCGTGGCCATGGCGAAGGCCTCGCACAGCAGATGCGTACACAGAAAGTGCGTGTTGTTCTCGTGCACCAGGAATTCGGAGTTGCGCACCCACGTCTTGGCCAGCAGCCAGTCCCAGTAAGAGTCCGTGGGCAGAAAGATGGGGCTGTCGGGCCCGGGGGTCTGGCTGAGCTGCGCCCCAGAATAATAAGGGGATGAGGCTCAAGACTGCTAGCGTGCTCCTGAGCCCGCCCCCGCCTCCCGCGCGGGCGCTCACCTGGATGGCCAGGGGCACCAGCGCCCCCTGCGGGTTGAGCCACAGCAGGCAGAGCGGGGCGGCCACATACTGGAGGCGGCCGTTGAGGCAGTGGACAGGGGCCTCGGCCAGGATCCAGTAGTCGGCTAGGAAAATGTTCCCCCTCTGGGGAAGGCACACAGAGGCTCACAGCGCCCTCCGACCCGCGCTGCGCTGCCCTCTCTGTCCCCCCGCCCACTCCCACCCCAGCCGGGACCTCAGTAATGCTCGGTGCCTGCGCTCCTGCCCAGAGTTCGGTACCCCGCCCTCCCCAGAATGTTCGGAATGAGGTCCAGCTGAGTCCCTGGTGCGGCACCTCCCACCTGGGGAAGCTGGCCTCCTCTCCCAGGCCCCCCCATACCTGGTCCTTCCTGCTCTCTCAACTCAGTGACCCTGTCAGTATATCCCACAACAGGAAAATGATCTGAGAACTGACTGCCCCATCTCCAGCCTCCTGGAGGCTGCCTGAGGGCTTGGCTGCCCCGGAGAGACTGATGATCATCTCCCCCCAGGCCCTCCAAGCTCTGGTCTCCATGACTGTTCCTCTTGTATCCAGAGGCACTGCCTTCCTTCCACCTGTCCTAAAATCGCTTTCTTTGGGCCCCAGCACTGTGAATCTTGGAGGCCCCAGAACACAGGCAGGGTCTTCTCTTCCATGCCGTCTTGTTCACGTGTACCATCCTCCAAGCCTCCCTCAGGCTCCCAGCCATGCCCAGCCCCATCCACCCCCCCTCCCCATCTGCTCCAACTCAAAGTTGCCATGCGGGCTGCAGACACAGCCATCCCACCACTCCCCGCCACGCCCATCCCTTGTCCATAATGGCACCTCACCCACCTCTAGTTCTGTCTGCAGGCAGGTGTCGGGTCCCAGCAAGGGGGCCACCATGTCATTGGTGACGGGCAGCTTGCTGGGCAAACTGGAAAGGCAGTGGAGCATGACGGGGTTGACGCCATTCAGGTACTGGTACCCGAAGAAGGGGTCCTCGCACCAGTGCTCTGTAACGTACTCTAGGGGGGCAAGAGACGGGGCTGCTTGGCCTGGAAACCACTTTCCAAGATCCAACCCTTGACCGTCTCCCTAGCAGGGAGAGTATTTCTCGGCCCTCACTCCCCTATTCCTGTCCCCTCCCAGAGGAAGGGGAGGTGGCATGAGCTCCTAAGGGGAATCTGTGAGGTGGTCGCCCAGGAAACCAGGAGCCCCTCGGCCTGCGATTCCGTGGTGTCCGTGAGAGGGCTGAAAGAGGGCCCCTTCCCAGGATGGGGCGGAGGGCTCCAAGCACGGGCTGGGGGGAGGATGGACATCTGCCTGCCTCTGCGCACCCGAAATGACTGTCTTGTGGCACCAGAAGATATTCCGGATGTCATCCAGCTTCTTCCAGGAGCCCTTGCGGTCCAACAGCCCACGGAGCTTCATGCCCAAGGACCTGCAGAGGAGGGGAAGCGACGGTGGGGTCCAGGGCTGCCTGGGGCACTGTGCCCCCCAGCCTAGATGCCTGGAGGGACCCGACCAGGTCAATGTCCTGATCAGAGGTGCCTAACATTGCGCCCTCAAGAAAAGTCTAGTGGCCCACTGAGGCTCTGCAGGGGTGGGTCCATATGTGAACACAACCAGTCTTCAACAGAGCCTTGGCCTTTCTCCAAGCTTCCATCTAGTCACGGACCTTCTCTGGCCTCTGTCTGGCCAGGATGCCTGCCACCAGCAGTCCCGACCAACCACAGCCTTCTTGTGACACATCATAACCGGAGGTGTACTTTGCACGCCAGACTAGGGGGAACCATGCACTTTTCGCTTTGTGGGTGTCTGTACTGTTTGAATATTTTGGAGCTGGGCCGTCCTCTCCACCTTCAATCAAACCTAGCCAAGACACAGTCTTGTATGCCTTGTGTGCCTTGTGAACAAGACACAAGCCACGGAGCACAGCCGGATGCCGTGTAAACACACACCTGGTGTGTATCTTCCACAAAAACCCTCCTCCTTCCCTGCGTGACACAGTAAATCCACGTCCTCCAGCCACCCTCTATTGCACAGGACACTGTGAGCCCCTTAAGGCCAGGACTGGCCTGGGCCCGACATACTGATTCATAATAATCACTCAATGACTGCACTGAGTCAAATGGAAGGGAAAGCACCGCCTACCAGGTGGGTTTGTAGCAGGCGGTGGGGGAGGGAGGCAGGGTACACATGCTCAGGTGCCCAAAGGGTGTGGGCGCCATGACCTCACAACCCCGGGGACAACTTCCTGAGTGTCCCCTGAGCCACTCTCGGTCTACAGCATTTGCCGAGCACCTGCTCTGTAAGGCCCCAAAGAGGGGAAACACCGGTGGGAGCTCAGTATTAAAGCAGAGAGCAAGGAGGGGCACCTAGGGGGCTCAGTCTGTGAAGCCTCTGCCTTCGGCTCAGGTCATGATCTCAGGGTCCTGGGATAGACTCCCGCCTCTGGCTCCCTGCTCAGCAGGGAGCCTGCTTCTCCCTCTCCCTCTGCCCTTATCCCCCACTTGTTCTCTCCCTCAAATAAATGAATAAGTAAAGTCTTAAAA
Organism: Mustela erminea; assembly: GCF_009829155.1. Classification (NCBI taxonomy): domain Eukaryota; kingdom Metazoa; phylum Chordata; class Mammalia; order Carnivora; family Mustelidae; genus Mustela; species Mustela erminea. Next base: position 2,740,564 of record NC_045631.1, read on the forward strand.
AAAAAAAAAAAAAAAAAAAACACCAGACAGGTGCCTGGGTGGCTCAGTGGGTTAAGCCTCTGCCTTCAGCCCCAGGTTCATTGGATCAAGTCCCGCATCGGGCTCTCTGCTCAGCAAGGAGCCTGCTTCCCCCCTCTTCCTCTGCCTGCCTCTCTGCCTACTTGTGATCTCTCTCTCTCTCTCTCTGTGTCAAAAAATAAATTAAAAAAAAAAAAAAAAAAAAAAGGCAGAAAGCAAAGAGGCAGTAAAGGAGAAAGAAAGTATCTTCCTTTTCCAAGGGCCTGGTGCCATTGTCCCACACTGAGACCCAGCTACCACCCCTGCCCTCCACGGATCCCCAGCGGCTGCGAAATGTGTGCCTCCCCCCGCCCCCACTGCCCAGGCCTTCCCTTGCCTAGAACCACATGTCCATCTGGGGACCAGCTCAGGTGACCCTGATCCCTCAACCCTGCCCAGGCCTGAGGCCCGAGCCACCTGTGACCACCTTGTGCTCCAGCCCAGACACTCCCCGACTCCCCACTCACTCCACATCTGCCCTCTTCCCACTAGTCCTTCTCCCAGTCAATCAGGTACAGAAGCCCCAAGGAAGAGGACCCAGCCCCTTGCCCCAGACTCCTCTGGGCCTTCTAAGGCAGTCCCTGCACAGATGGTCAGCCGAGCCTCTCAGTCCTCCAGACAAACCTGACTTTGCCCAGGATTCGCCTTCTCTCTGCTCACCTCTCCTTTCCATGGCCCAAAGCCGCCTCCATCCCACCTGCCTTTCCGAGAGCCACCAGTTGGCCCCTGCTGGCCCCAGGCTGACTCTGGACACGAGGGTCGATGGCACCCCCTCCAAAGTCACACTTAGAGCCGCAGCTGTGGACTCCAGCTGCTAAAGGCCCCTCTGGTTCCTAATTAGCTGTGCCACACATCTCCCTAGGGACACTGAGCTCCTCATGGTGGAAGATGACATCCTAACACTCAGTCACATCCACTGAGAGATGTTTTGTGCTGGGTGTCATCTCACTTACTCTCTCCCAGACCTACGAGGCAGGTAAGGGTGCTACTGTCATTTTAACAAATGAGGACATGGTTTAGAGGCCACGTGAAGATCAGCTGGAAGGTGTGGGTTCTGGGATCTGAACACAAGGTGGTCTGACTTCACTTCCTTTAAAGCTTTATGACCTGGCCTCCCTGTCCTGTTTAACACGGTCCCACCTACAGGGCCCGGGACCAAGCTCTGCACTGAGAAGAGGCTCGTTCATTTCATAGATTTGAGGACTGGAAAGAGCGGGGGTGACAAATGAGCAAAGAGGAGGTGATGGGGAGTCAGAGAATGGAGAGAGAAGGAAGAGACTGGGGACAGAGATGGGGAGATCGGGGACAGAGAAGGGGAAACCGGGACAGAGTGGGGGAGACCAGGGACAGAAGGGGAAGACTGGAGTGGAGCGGGGAGGAAGGGGACAGAGAGAAGGGCCAGGGACAGGGGAAGGGGGTGGGGGGGACAGAAACAGAGCTGTGGATATGCCCGGCAGGGTGGAGGCAGAAGGGAGAGTGACAGGAGTGTGGGGAGGGCAGTGGCCTCACGCGGGGATGGCATTGAAGAGCAGGGAGGCTGTCTTGGTGGCCGAGTAGCGAATGTTGGGCTCCATGTGCATCAGGGATGGGAAGTCAATCTTCATGGGGAAGCCTGGCAGGTACCGATTCCCACTGCTATGGAGGGTGGCAGGGAGACAGAAAGACAGACACCGGTCAGATGGACCTGCAGCCCACTCCTCTTCGTTCCTTCCCTGGATCCTCCCCTGGCTCCGCACTCCTGCCCAACCCTGTCCGCTGGAAGCCACATCCCTGCCAGACCCTTGGGGTCACCCCCCACCCCTGCCCATTCCGCCCCTCACTCTTGGACTGCCGCCACAGTTCTCGTTCCCGGCTGTCCGGGCCCCATGTTCCCAGCCTTCACTTCACGTCGCTCCGCCTTCTTCCCCAGCCTGGGTGCCCCCTCACCTGTCCCCTTGGTCTGCTCGAGGTGTCATCTTGGTCAAGGCAAACTTCTTGTCTGTCTCCATCTCCTCAAAGCTGCTGACGTCTATCATGCCGGGAAAGCCAGGGGCGTAAACTTTCCACCTTCCGGGGGAAAGAGGTCAGGGGTGGCTAGTCAAACTTAAAGTAAACATAGACTTCAGCTTTTTAAATTAAAACTCACATAAACCGGGTGCCTGGGTCATTGCACATTTGCCTTTGGCTCAGGTCATGATCCTGGGGTCCTGGAATCAAGTCCCACATTGGGCTCAGGGGGAAGCTGCTTCTCCCTCTCCCACCGCACCCCCCGCGCTACTCCCCCTGCTTGTGTTCTCTCTCTCTCTCTCTTGCTGTGTCTCTCTCCGTCAAATAAATATAATAATAATAATAATAAAAAAACCTCCTAGAAACCACCCACTTTCTGGGGTAGGTGATGAAGAATTAGAATTTTCTCCCCATGGGGCGCCTGGGTGGCTCAGTGGGTTAAGCCGCTGCCTTCGGCTCAGGCCCTGATCTCAGGGTCCTGGAATCGAGTCCCGCATCGGGCTCTCTGCTCAGCGGGGAGCCCGCTTCCCTCTCTCTCTCTCTCTGCCTGCCTCTCCATCTACTTGTGATTTCTCTCTGTCAAATAAATAAATAAAATCTTTAAAAAAAAAAAAAGAAGAATTTTCTCCCTGAAGACACTAGGCTTTAGGTGGGGGTAGCATTTTAGGATAACGCAAACATCCAGACAGGTTCAGAGAGAGGTCTGCGTTGAGATTAAGATCATGGCTGGTTTGGGGGGGACGCTGAGGCTGAGGCTGGACTGAGATCAGTCAAGGCCAGGGTCATGTCTGACATCCGGGGGCCATCAAGGACAGCTGGGGGAGGGGGATGAGTATGGATTCACTGATTCTATTGGGACAATTGTTGGTACTGGTGTTCTGGGTCTGGACTCCGGGTCAAGCTCAGATGAAAGTTAGGGTTACACGAGGTCCTGATTGGAGCTGGGACCCCAAGGTTGGATCTGAGGTCAGAGTTAGCGACTGTCTGATGGAGGCTGAGATCGGCATAAAGGTGGGAAAAGAAGTCAAATTAGGCCTCCCTCACCGGTAGCATTCCTGTCGACCCTGGAGTTCCCGTCTCCTGTGGTCCAGAAGGAGGGGAAGGGAATCCTGACAAATGGTTTTTGCTGTGGGGAATGAAAAGTACTCATCATACACGTGTCTTTTCAAACAACATATCCTCCAGGAAAGCTTGTCTGAATGCCCTAACCTTGAGCCCACCCCTCAGTGACAGGGATACCCCATGTTCTCTGCACATTCATCAGCAGAAGGAACTCAAGGAAACCTCACCCCAAAATTATAACGATCATCCTAACTGTATGTTTGCCTCCTTCCCAGGACTCTTTTGGGGCAGAAATTACATTTTAGTCATTTTGTGTATTCCTGGCACCTAGCGTGGTGCTCTGACACTGTGTACAAGCCCTGCTCTTGAAAAATGACTGATGCATGAATATATTTTGGGAAGCGGTGGACAGATGGAAATACTAGGATAAAGAACCCGCTAGGGGGCCGAGATTTCACCTCTCATCCACACTTGTCAACACTCGTGTCAACACTTGGACCAGCCCTGGCCATGCCTCTTGGGATCAGATAGCTCAGGAGACGTGGGTGGGGGTCCAGAGGCTGAAGGAGCTCGAGCTCGGCATCCTTGAAAGGCCCCCCAGATGCAAGGGCGAATCCTAAGAGCACGTCACAGGGACGTCGCACACCAGAAAAGCCAATAGTAGTCATCGGCGAGGCCAATTGGCGAGGCCTTTCCAGCTTCTGCACCTGTCGACACCCAGTGACTCTGCTCTCAGCTCAAGTCTGCTCTGGGCACAGGAGAAATTCACTCTGGGGGAGCGCAGAGGGAGTCGGCCGAAAGCAACTCGAAGCTCTGTATGTTTGCACTTGTGTCTGTGTCTGTGAGTAGTGTGAGCGGCTAAGAGTGTGTGTGTCTAGTCTTTGCGTCTCCAGAGGGGCATACACTGCCTAGAAATTCCCTGCTGAAATTCCAGGGCTCTAGAGGCTCAATTTTGTTCAGAAAGCATCGACCTCAGAGCTCTGGATTACAGTTACCCTAACCTTAACCCCACCCCACCCGCCTTCCTTGCAGCATGGGCTCCGGGAGGCCCCCACCCCCTGACCCCCACGGATGCCTCCTGAAGCCCAGGCCAGCCCCCTGCCTCCCGCCCACCTGTTCCTGGTCGCAGCTCTATGGTGCAGTAGCCCTCAATCCACTGATAGCAGGGGAAGTGGGAACGGGTGCCATCGGGGGCCGTGACACAGAGGCAGCTGCAGTACCAGGAGTCCTTGGGGAAGAAGGCGTAGCGCTCCTTGTGCAGACGCAGCAGCAAGAGCTCGCCCAGGTCCGAGGAGCACCGCACCTTGTACTTCTGCACCTGGGGGAACCAAGAAGCCAGCAGGTGAGAGGGGAGGGACGGAGGGGGCATCCTTAGACCTTGCAGGCGTGCATCTGCGCCTGCTCTGGCATATAAACGGAGGGCCGCTAAGCCACACAGGGCCTTTGCACGAATTAGGAAAAGGCACCCCTTCAACCAAGCAGAGGCGGCCACAGCTCCCAGAGGCAGGGCGACTGAGCAGAGTTCATCCTGGACCTCAGCAGGCTCCTTGGCGTCGTGGGGTCTGGCCGAGGCAAGCAGATCCCCTCCAGAGAAGAGGAAAACCCCCCAACTCACAGAGGGTAAGTGACTTGCCCTCAGCCCCCCACGGGATGATGGGAGGAGCTAGGAAGCAGGTAGAGTTCTCCTGACCCCCAGCACCGCCCCCTTCTTTCTTCACAGCCCTGCCTGGGTAGAATGGATGGGCTCCCCAGGAAAGCCAGAGACCAGAATAGGACGGTGAGGAGGTCAGCACCTGAGTTCTGCAGGGTTGGAAGAATGACCTGGGGGAATGACCCTCTCCTCCTTCAGGGTTCCCTGCCCACGGGGTTTCAGGGGTCCCTCCTCCCTCTCTCGAACTTACAGATCCAGGGGCGAAGTCCCTGCCCAGGCGATCGAGCAGCTGTTTGGGGCTCTCTCCACAAGTGCCCACCAGGGTGACAGAGATGTTGTCCAGCGTGCCAGCCTTCAAGTAGGGACCCGTGGTCACACACACGCGGTACACGGCCATGGTGGGGAGGAAGGAAGGATGCCCCGGCAGCGGTGGCCACAGCAGCAGGCAGTCCGCCTCTGAGCAGTGGGGCGGCGAGCCAGGCGGGGCTGAGCTGTCGGGCTGCGAAGTCCCTGAGGAGGGGGCTAGGCAGGGGCAGGGAGGCTTCCCAGGGAAAACCCCGCTCTCTCTTGGATGCTCCGGGGCTTGCTGGCCTCTCTCCCCCGAAGCTCGCTGTCGCTGCCCCGGCTCGCTGCGGGCTCCCTCTCCCCACCCTAATAGTTGTTTGCCTGCCTCTGACACAGCCGGTCTCTCTGGCTGGCAGGACGGGACTCACCCAGATGGGTATCAGGAGCCCGAGCCCCGCTGGGAAGGGAGGGACCGGGGGCTGAGAGGGAGACGAGGAGCTGATGACACCTGTGTGACTGGGACACTGCCCTGCTCTCGGTCAGGGGCCTGCTGCTACCCTGGGGCCCTGGTCCGCCCACTCCCCAACGTGCCCCGAGACCCCTTCCGCCTCTCAGCCGGGCTTGGGCCCGGGGCACCCGCATTCCCTACTTGTGAATCATTCGTGTGAATCAGTCCTCGCGAGGGAGCCATAGTCGGCTAAGTCCCGGGTGACCGCGGCCACACCGAGGCGAATCGCCCCTGCAGAGGAGTCAGGCACAGCTCCCCTGTCGCTCCCCACTACGCACCGCCGTCCCCACGCCCGGTCCCCTGGTCCCCGCTCCGCCGCACGTCCGATCTCGGTCCCTCCGTCGGGATGGGGCCGGCCAGGGGACCAAAGTGGGCTCACGGCCTCTGAAGGCCCCGCGCGGCCTCGGTTCCGCTCGAGGCCCGCCCGCCGCCTGCAGGGCGGGGACCGAGTGCCGGGGGGTGGGGGGTGAGGCCGGGGCGGCGCGCGATGCCCAGGATCTGGGTCACCCGAGCCGCGGACAAACCGCTCCGCCGGGGAGGCCCGCAGCCGGCAGCGGCCCCGCGCGGCCAATCTCGGCATCGCAGCGCCCCAGGTACAGCAGCGGCCCAGCCTCCGCGGCGCTCCGGCCTCAGCCGCCCAACCCCGGCCGGGACGGTGCTCCAGAGAGGCGTGCTGAGCGCCGGCAGCAGCCGCTGCGCTACACCTGCTAGTTCCTGGTGCGCGCGGGGGGCGCTGTGCTCTGCGTGCCGTCGGACTCCGTTTCAGGGAGCCGGAACTTCCGCGGGCGAACAGCTCTTATAAGCAGGAGCGGAACTCTCAGGCAAGAGCCCGGATAGCTCAGTCGGTAGAGCATCAGACTTTTAATCTGAGGGTCCAGGGTTCAAGTCCCTGTTCGGGCGTCTGCCTTTTTTTCTCCCTTTTCTTTTAAAGAGGCGGCGTCTTATCTGTATTACTTTAAACAAAACCAAGGGGAGGGGGGAAAAAAAGGATGACCAAAGTGCTGTTACATGTTTCTGCGAATTTAAACGTTCAAGTAGGCACCTTCGAGAATGAACCAGGTGAGATTAATTTTAATAACATTTTATTTAACCCCATGAAATCTTACCATGTTAACCTGTAATCAGTATTTTTTAATTGTTAATGAAGTGCTAACAATCTTCTTTTCAGTAAGTATTGTGTCTTCTAAGTATAGTGTGTGTTTCACCGCGCATCTCAGTTCGTATTTCAGGTTCTCCAGGGAGGTGCCCATCGGTTGGGGCAGGTTTTTTGGTCTTCTTTTGTCTTCTGGGAATGGTAGAATGGGGGGCAGGAGGGGGACGGGGATGCGCGGAGCAAGAACTTCAGTAATATATAAACTTGCAGAGACGCTTCCCTACCAGCGGGTTCCATGGTGTAATGGTTAGCACTCTGGACTCTGAATCCAGCGATCCGAGTTCAAATCTCGGTGGAACCTTAAATTTTTGCCTCTATTCCGTACCATCCGGGCTCTGTTACTTATCAGCTTCGTGTATGAGCGTCCCTTGTCCCCGGAGAGGATCTGAGAAGGAAAGGAAAAGAAGGCGCTGTCCTGTGGGCTTCCCAGACTGAGTAATCGGAGCCTCCTGCACACCAGCAGAGCACACGGTCAGCACTTAAAGATAAGCAACTTGCGCTAGTTTTGAGAGATAAAAACGCAATTTCAGGACACCTTACGAAGAGCCGAAGGTCTCCCGGACAGTTCCCACTGGGTCCTGCCTAGCACCACCCACGCTGTCCCGAAGACCAGGGAGGCGATGGTGCTAACCTGCACGCAGTCCTCGTAAAAACAAGGAGCATACATCCCGCGGGGAAGGTGCGGACTGTTTTGAGTTCTAGGGTGCGGAGGCCACCAGAAAAACTCCACCTTGGCAGCGGTGGGATTCGAACCCACGCCTCCGGAGAGACTGGAGCCTAAATCCAGCGCCTTAGACCGCTCGGCCACGCTACCCGCGTGGAAACCGGCCCTCCCCGCGGTCCTCCTAAGAGACTAGAGAGGCGAGACAGGCCTATGGCGGTCGTGCTAAATCCCTGGACCTTCGGAAACCGCAGACCCAGGAGCAGCGAACGGCGAAACAGAGAGGAGGAAATTGAGACACACGGATATTTGCAGCGAAACAAGTTTATTTTCGTGGGTGGGGCCGCATCTGGGGGCAGCGTGCGCCTGGGCGGGAAGCACCCCCCCAAGCGGGCAGCTGGAGCCATGTATTCGCTCGTTCCTGTTCTGTTGCTCTCGCTCCCTGTGTCTTCCACCCGTGCGCGCCCGCACTGCCACTTGGCTCTCGCGCTTCTGGCCGGCTACCTCTCCCCCGCAGGCCTGAGAGGTCCCAACCACGAGCTGCTGGCATGCCCCGCCCAATTCCCTCACACCCCTCTCCCTCCCCGCCCCCTGCCCGTGCTAGTACCCGTAAGCCGTCAGACGACGCCGCCCGCCAGGTGGCTCTGTGGCGCAATGGATAGCGCATTGGACTTCTAGTGACGAAAGAGCGATTCAAAGGTTGTGGGTTCGAATCCCACCAGAGTCGATTTTATTTCAATTTTTTTTTTTCCTTCCCTCTTTATCTGGTTTTTCCTTAAAGGTTCCCATCCCTGCTCCCCTTCCCTATTTCAGTGTTTTCCACCTGTTTCAGCTCCAACCTCAGTCTCCGCTCTGCTCTCTTCTTTACTTACCTGTCTGCCCCGGGGCTTGGGCCGTGGAGAGCAGGACTGGGAAGGGCGGGAGACAGAAGGAAAGGGAGACAGAAGGAAAGTGGGCGTGGACGCCGACATAAAGGCAGGCCCCTGGCTCGGGGACACACGGGGATTTAATAACCACTTTATTCCATGCACTAGGGACTCGGGAAGGGACTGGGGCTGGGCCGGGGGCAGAGAGGGTACAATCCTAGACGCAAGGGGGGGGGGGCAGGGAAAAGGGACAGGAACCGGGGAAATATATATTTATATAGATACTCTAATATAGACCACATCTCACCCGCGCGCTGCGCCCGCGCGCCCCGCCGCCCTCCCCAACACCTGCTCGCCCCGACGCCCGGGTCCCTCTGCTGCCCTCGGGCTGGAGTCTCTACCTCACCCCCAGCCCCCGCCCCCACCCCACCCCCCAAAGCTCAGGGCCAAGGTCTCCAGAAAGCGGGCGGCGGGGGCGGCGGGGCCTTGGGCGCCCCGTCTTGTCTGTGAGGCGGCGGCGGCGGCAGCAGTCCGGTGAGGGGCGCCGGCGCGCCGCAATCCCCGGCGCGGGGCGAGCAGGGGGACGGGGACCAGGCGCAGCGCGGGCTACGGGGGCCCTGGTGCACTGCGGGGCGCTGGTGCAGCGCGGGGCCGGGCGCCGGGGCGGCGGGGTCCAGCGGTGGGCGCGGCGCTTGGGGCCTCGGATCTACCGGTTCCGGCCGGGGCGGCTTGGGGCGCAGGTAGCCGTGCAGCGCGGAGAAGAGCTGGGCGCGGGCGGCCGGGCTGGCGTCGTGCGCGAAGGCCGCCAGGCGAAGCAGGCACTCGCGGAAGCCGGACAAGTAGCAGCTGGCGAGCGCCTCGGCGTCCTGGGCTGGGGACCGGGGAACCCCTGGAGCCGCGGCGGCGGGTGCGGCCGGCGGGAGAGCGGGCGGGCAGGGCAGGGGCCCAGCAGGGGTGAGGGAAGGGGCGGGGCGCAGAGATACCGAGGCGCGACAGCCGCACAGACAGAGACAGGAAGCCAGGTGGACGGACAGAGGGAGAAGATGAGGGAGACACAGAGACAGACACGCGCGGGTATTATTAACCTCGCCTCGGAGCAGAGCCTACCACTCCCAAGCCCACCGTCCATCGCAGGGTCCGCCCCAGCTACCCCGGCCCGGGCCTCGGTGAATCCCCCCTCCCGCCCTCCGCTGCCCCACCCCCGCGCTGTACCCGGGGGCTCCACCCGGCTTCGCTCCCTCAAGTAGCCCACGGCGAACTCCAGTATCTCTGCTTTCTCCAGCTTCGGGTTGCGGAGGTTCTACAGACGGGAGGGGGAGGGCGCAAAGACAGAGAGGGGTGGGGAGAGAGGGGGAAGTGGCAGGGGGAAGAAGGGAGGGGGGGATGCAGGAGCTGGGGGTGCCCCCGATCGCGTGTGCGCGCTGCCCACGGAGCGCGCGACCGAATGCGGAGTGGCGATGACCAAGAATGGACCCGGGAAACCGTGAGACTACACCGTCCGACCCGAGGGCAGGAAACTAACCCCCAGTGCGAGGAGGGGGTTTGAAACAGCAAACCCGGGGACTGAAATTAATTACCCTGCCTGCTGTTCTGAGGGGGTGCGGGGGAGGGAGCGTTTACAGACCCAGAGGTTGAAAATTGACCGACCCTGGGAGTGAAATTTACAGGGCCGGGTGTGAAACTTACAGACCCGAGGGGTGGCCATGAAGATCGCGTTCTGAGAGCAAGAGGGGGCTCTGGGATGGGATTCCAAGGGCGGGGCTCGGGTCAGGATGCCTTGGGGCCTGGGTCGCCAGTGCAGCATGTGTCCCCACCCCAGAAGGAAGCCCTGGGACGCGAGGGCGGGACGCTGGGGACGGTTCGGGGAGGGCAGAAGGACTGACCTGGTCCCGGGTCCGCTCCAGCAGCAGCAGCCTGAGCTCTTCCAGGCTGCGGTTGATGCGGTCCCGGCGCCGCTTCTCCACCAGCGGCTTCAGCATCTGCGACCACCAGGAAAGGGAGAGCGGGCCGACCGGACCGAGACTCAGCGCGGCCGCGCGGGCGTGCGGATCCCGCCGCTGGGAGAGTCCCAAGCCCACTCCTTCCCGGACACCCCAGCGAAAGCCTCCGGCCGGGAGCTTTGAATCCCTCTCCGCTCCCCCTCCCTCCCAGCGCCCGCAGGGTCAATGTCTGTAGCTCGCCTCCTCTCTCTCCCGGGTCTTCTGCATTCTCCTCTCTCAGTCTTGGCCTCCCTCCTCCCCTCTGTGTCTCTCCTTCTCCTCCTCTTTTATCTCTACGTCTCCGTCTCGTGCAGTCTCTCTGTCTCAGTGGAGAACTTTGCGGGCCCTCTTTGCGCCCAGACACGTGGCCCGCAAGGTGCCGGGCTCTGAGTTCCGGCCCTGAGTGTAGAAAGGGAGATACCCAGGGCGACCGCGCCTCCTCTTCTCCCTCTAACCCATCTATGCAGTCAGCTCTCTCCACTGCTTCTAAAAGTTTCCACCCAGTCTCAGGCCTCTGGAACCAGTGCCTTCCGGGCCTTCTCTCTAAGGCTGCACTGGGCCCGCTCTGGATCACGACACGCGCGGAGCAAGTGCCTCGCCTCTCCGCTTTTTGTTTCCACCCGCCTCCCTTAGCTCTGTGCTCCCCTCGCTTATTTCACGCAAATTCCCGGCTTCCCACGCCCTGCAAGCCGCAAGGTGCCGCGTCCCATTACCCAAACCCAAGACCTCTACTTCTGCTGCCCACACAGCCCCTGCTCTGACCCCGTCCCCTTCTTCATACTATGCAGTTTCATTCCCAGCTCCTGGCGCCCTGGGTTCCCCATGCACCTCCCCCCCTTCCAACCCTGCGACTCCAGCCTCTTTCCTCACCCAGGGTCTCAAGGACGGGGTCCCCGGACCGGACCAGGGACCTCTGCTCCCTTCCCTCCCGCCTCTCACCTTGGGGCCGTCCCTATTCTCCGCTCGATCCCGAGTGACCATCGCTCCTCCGGACCCTTGTGTGGACCGAGCCCCTGCCCTCCGGGCTCCTTATATCCCGCGGGCTCCTGGGGGGGGTGGTGTAGGACCCAGACCCGCCCCCTTCGGCACCCAGATCCCTCCCGGAGCAGCCCCCGGCACGAGGCTCCCGGAAAGGGGAGGAGCGCGAGGGGGGAGGGGAAGGAGTGGAACTGGCCTGGGAGTGTGGGAAATGAGGGGCCAATGCAGCACCGGCTGGTTTAAGGACCCTTAAAGCTGTATAATGAGGCGGAACCCAGCTGAAAGGAGGAGGTTATTAGGGGGAGAGGGAGGTGAAGTGATTTGGGACCGGCCTCAGGAATGAAGTTCAGAGCCCCCCCCCCCCCCCCCCCCCCCGCCATCGCAACTTTCTTGGGAGTTCTCTGTTCCCCCACGACTCTGAAATAAAACTCAGCATCCCTCAGCCCGCAGACTGGACCTTATACACCTTCCCCCAAAATCCACCTCCTAATTGGGTAAGGGAGCAGCGACCTGAGCGTGCTGGGCTAATCTGAGTCAATTGGGGCCCTGCCCGGAGGCGAACGAGCCTCCCTGTGCGATCTTAGTGAACCTTATTCGATTCCCCCAACTCTGCGCACTCTAGTCTAGGCTTGGGTTGGCGGAGCTGACGTAAGCACCAGAGGCCCATCTTATTCCTTACAGGACCAGGACCGAGTGCAAAAGCCGGTGTGTTATCAAGTGCCACAATAGAGCAGAGTGAAGTAGACACCGGGGAGAGGGTCACAGAGCCTGATGGCTGGACTGGGAAAGAGCGGGACCCGCAAGAAAGAGGGAGCAAGGGTGGAGAGACCTTCCCACTTAGAAGTATTTGATTCAAAACTAATTACAGGAGGTTCCAGCGTGTGGTTTCCAGGCCACCTGACATAAGTCCTACTCATGGGGCTTGCTCCTGGGGACCCCTCCTGCGGATGGGGGAGCAGGGAACAGGCAGTTTTCTTAAAGAGACAAGAAAGATTTAAAAAAGCGATCATCAACACCCACCTCAAACCAAGAACTCGACCCTCTGCAGAATGGTGCGTGAGCACTCGGAGGCTTCCAGATAGAGCGTCTGAGAAGATAAAATAAGAGATTTTCGCGGGTCAGCCGGACTGCTCTGGACAAGGACGCGCAAAGACAAGGTTGCAGACCCAGTCGGAAGATAAGCTGCGGAGTCAGAGGCGGACGAGGCCCTCCCGTCCTCCCAGGGCCTCTCCACACCTTGGGGTTTTGTTTTGTTTTGTTTTGTTTTGTTTTGTTTTTCTCGGAGCCTGCCTCGCCAAAGCCCGAACCCGGACAGACACAAACCTTGGGGAGGGCGCTCCCATCTGGGATCGGGGCCTCCGGTCTATCCCACCTCCCCCTACCTGGGCCAAATGGGAGCGCAGATGTGTGGTCCCCAGCAGCCCCCCTCGCCCCCCTCCTTGGGAACCTGCGCTCGGGCTGAGTTTTTCTCACCTGCACGCGAGGCTCGGGGCCCCGGGCTGTTCGCACCCGGGTGTGGGGCCGCCCCTGGCCATATGGGGCGACTTTATGGCCGGGCGGCCGGATCCGGGCGGGAGGAAGGCTAGCCTGGCGCTCCACCCCCGTCAGCTACTCGGGGCCACTCCTCCGCCGCGCCCCCAGCCTGCACCTTCGGCCTGGGCACCGCCGCCTCCACCTCTTCCAAGCTCAGGTAGAGTCCCCAAAAAGCTAGTAGCTGGTTGCATTGGTGGTTCAGTGGTAGAATTCTCGCCTGCCACGCGGGAGGCCCGGGTTCGATTCCCGGCCAATGCACAGCCTCGTATTTCTTTTTTTTTTCTCCTCCCTCTTGTTCCCAGATAAGGGAGAAGTCTGATAAAATGTATGAGAAGCATCTCTGTCTAACATTTCTAGCAAATATTAATACTCGAGTTTTTTACCCTATGGCAGAGTTGGAGGCTCTGGGTCCCCATCAGGATTCCCAAGGTCCTCCCTCCGAGCTCCATCCTCCCAGCCCGGGGGTCCTGCTGCCTTCCACACCCCTCCCTCCGCCCCCCCGCCCCGCACCTCCGCAGGCGTGACCCTGAGAAAGGACCCGCCGCTCGGATCCCGGCCCCGGGGGTCCTCCCACCCTCCGGGGAGGGGCGGGGCCTTCCCGCCTTGCGCTCCCCAAGTCCCGGCTCTCCTGGCCCTTCTCTTCCGCGCTCGCTCTCTCCTGCCTTCTGTTCTCCCCGAAGCGCGCTTGCTTCTTCCACGTCCGTGGGGCCCGGCCTTTCGGTGCCGCCCGCTTCCTGGGCCGCACCCCTCCCCGCGACGCGCTCCGCGGCCGCGTCTCTCGCCAGGTGTCCCCGCACGTCCGCGCGGTTCGCGGAGTCTGCACCCGAGTCCGCGCGTCTCTAGCTCCGCAGCTCCCGCCCGCGCGGCTCGTTTCCGGCGCGCCCGGTCTCTGATCTCTCGTCGTCTCTCCGGGTCTCTGTCCCCTCCCGGCACTCTGCGCTCCCACGCTCCTGCCGGCCCCTGGGAAGCTCGCTTGCACCTCCGGGCTCCCCGCCGCCTCCCCGCCCGCCCCTTCCCCGCCGCTTTGATCCCGCACGCGTCGGGCCGGCGGGCGGCCGGGCGCCCCCGCCAGCTGCTGCGGCCACTTGGGAGCGGGGCGGGAGGAGGACAGAGGAGGAGATGGGGCGGGGGCGACCCCGGCCTCCCCCGCCCTCGGCTCGCCGCTGCTCTCTCCTCTGGGCTCCGCAGCTGCCGGGACTCCTGCGGGCCCGGGCCTCGGGGTCTCTCTCCCGAGCTCGCCCTGGGCCTGCTCGGTCTCGGCTTTCTGCCCTCTGTCCGTTTCAGCCTGTCTGTTTCTCCTGGGGGTTCCTGTCTCTGGATTGTGTCAGTGATGCGCGGTGCTCTCTTGGCTACTCGCAGCCGCGACCGTGGCTCCCAGCAGGAAACTGTACAACAATCTGGGCATCTGTCTGCGAGCGCGGCCGCCCAGTTACTCAGTATATTTATGGAGTGCCTCCTGGGTGCCAAGTATGGGTAGGCACTGAGGGTGCACTGGGTCTGGGCTCCCCTGAACCTGGGGAGGGGAGTACAGAAAATAACCAAGAGCGCAGAAAATAATGTAGTTACTAGTCTGGGGGTGTGGGGTCTGGACACCGCTCCGGCCATGGAAATGGCTTGAGAGCGAAGTGCTGCTTTTTTTACTCTGGGTGGTCAGAGACAGCCTCTAGGAAGAGGAAGATATTTCCTCTAGGAAGAGGAGATATTGCAGCCCAGCAGATCCCGCAGAAAGAAGCAGGTGACAGACACAGCAAGTGCAAAGGCTCTGGGACAGGCATGGACTTTGCTTGTGGAAACTACAGAAGGAGCGCCAATGTCCCTGGCAGGAAGGATTTGGAGTGAAGCAGAGATAAGAGGGAGAGACGGGGCCCCATCACACAGAGCTTTAGAAACTCAACAGAGACTTTGGATTCTATTCTTAAGTGCAAGGGAAAGCAAGTGGAGGGTTTTAATGGGCAAAGTCATATTCACGGACTTCTCTTTTAAAATGACCCATTTGGCTGCTGTGTGGGAGATCATTTGGGTTGCTGGAACAGCCTTCTAGGCAAGACATTGATGTTGGCCTGTAGGAGGTGGAGGCAGTGGAGACGGAAGTGAATGGGTTACTTCTTGGTTTTTGGCTTAAGTAACAGGCTGGATGATGGTGCCTTTTACTGCGACAGCAAATGGGCAAATGCAGGGCGAGTGGAGCTTTGGGAAAAGTTTGGAGAGAGAGACCAAACATTACTCTCTAGTTAGCTTAGTTGAGATCCCCTTAGACATCCAAGTGGAAACTACAGGTAGGCCAAGGATATATGAAGTTGGGAGTGAGAGGTAGAGGATAATGTGGGTGGGTCACTGGGAGATAGATGGGTTTAATGCTAAGAGACTAGAGCACCCAGGGAGAGAATGTGGAGAGAAAAGAGAGGGACTGAGCAAGGAGCTTTGGACACCTCCCCTCCCCCCATCACTTAGAGGCTAGTGGGGGTTGGGGGGTAGGAAGAGGAAGAGGAGGAGGAGGAGGAGGAGGAGGAGGTGGTGGTGGTGGTGGAGGAGGAGGAACTGGCAAAGGAATCTAGACAGATGGGGAAGGCAGCAGAAAAGCCAAAGGAGTGGGAGCTTGTCCCAGGCCGGCGTCCCTGGGACAGAAAATTGGGAAGCCAGGAACAGCAAGTGTATAAAGGAGGGAGCCACCTGTTCTTGCTAAGCTCCTGGGAGGTCAGATAAGGACGAGAGTGAGAGCAAAGGAACCATCAGCTTAACATCTTGGACATCACAGATGACATGGGGGGAGGGGAGCTTGAGTGTAGTCCCGCTAGTGGGGACTGACTGAAGAATGGGGGTGAAGGCAGGGAGACAGCAACCATAGACATCTCCAGCAAGTTCTGCCACGAATGGTGATCAGAATAGTGTGTGGCACCAAGGGACACGGGCCATCCTGGAGGATGAAGGGAGTAGCCCAGGGAAGGAGGGCAGGGAGGAGGGCACAGGCAGGACGGTAGACTCCTGTGCCTGGGAGAGAAATCAGCCTCAGATAGCAGGGAAGGCACCTCACCCACAGGGAGATGGGGGGAGTCAGAGGGTGTGGGTCAGTTGGGGTGCAGGAAGGGTGAGACAGGTTCTCTTGGTTGTTCTCATTTCCTCAAAGAAGAAAGAGTCCAGCTCACTGCTGGAGGGGAGAGTGCTTATAAGGTCCTTTGAGGAAGAAGAAGGTGGGAAATGTTCATTTGGCAGAGTAGAAAAAGCCTCGAAGCCTCGTAGATCACAAAAGTGATCTCGGTACAAAAGTACCACTTACCATTATTTTTGTATTATTTTCTTTAAAAGCCCCCCTCCCAAATTATAGACATATCAGACCCTCAAAACCTGAGCCCCATGGTCCCGGCTGCACGATTTTCTCCAGCTGTGGCTCCCCCTGCAGATATGAGGGGGAGAGGCCACCCTCCAGGCGGATGCCCAGGGTTTCTGAGGGTTTGGGGTGGGGAACTCTGTGTGGCTAGCAGGCCTCTGTCCCTGTGGGCCTGGCTGTGGCTCCGCTGCCCATGGTGTGTGTATGGGTGTCTGGGCCTCCCGCCTCTTCCTGGCCACCGCCATCTCGACAGTGACAGCATCTGGGCTTGGGGGAGGGGAGCTCGTGTCCCACACGCGCTGGGCCCCCAGGGAGGCGGGAGGCGGGGCCAGGAACTGAGACAGCACAGCTGGTGGAGTGTCCGGAGCTTCCCCTCCCCCGCTGAGACATCTCCCCAGGCCTGGGTTCCAAGGTTGGCTCCTTCCTCTTTGTTCTTCAAAGGGGAGGCTGGCTTCCTGGGACCCCCCCCACCCGCCCTGTCCTGGGTAGGGGGAGTTCCTGGAGGGTTGGGTCCTGGGGGTTTGGGGGTTGGGAAGTAGGAGGACCAGGCCCTGGGGTTGGGGGGTGGGGGGCGAGGGAAGAATCAGGATGGAAATCACCCAAGAGCCCAAAACAAAACAGGATAAAACCTGCCCTGACAGGCCAGACGTTCTTGTAGGGGGAACAGTCACAGGAACATAATGCAAAATGGATTTGTGAGGTGGCGGTTAAGTGCTTTGGAGAAAAGCCAGCAAAGGAGGGGAGAGTGGGAACTGTAACTGCAGAGTGTATGAGCAGAGAAGGACTGAGAAAATGAAATTTAGGAGGGGAGAGCGGCCAGAGTGCCTGGGGGAAGAGCTCTCCAGCAGAGATGCGCTGGCAGGAAAGTCTTGAGGGACACCATGCCTGGTTTGTCTAAGGAGCAGATGGCAGGCCTGGGACGAGGTTGGCCAGGCCAGAGTGGAGGTAGCAACGGAGCTGAGATCAGAGAGAGAGGGGGCGAGATCAGAGAGAGAGGGGTCGGGGGCAGGGCCTGATCCCCTGGTACCCTACAGGTGGTTCCCAGGACTTTATCAGGAATCACCTATTTCTGAGGGAGATGAGGGTGCATTGGAAGGCCCTTCCCCCCACCCCCACAACTAGCTTTTTTTTTTTAATATTTTATTTATTTATTTGACAGACAGAGATCACAAGTAGGCAGAGAGGCAGGCAGAGAGAGGAGGAAGCAGGCGCCCTGCTGAGCAGAGAGCCCGTCTCAGGGCTCGATTCCAGGACCCTGGGATCATGACCTGAGCTGAAAGCAGAGGCTTTAACCCACTGAGCCACCCAGACGCCCCAGCTTGCTTTTTTTGTTGTTGTTCCATTTCTAACACTTTCAACACACCTGTACAGTTATCAATATTATCACTATCGCGATACGAAAATTAATATAATACCATTATTTCATCCCTCAGTCCATATTCAGATTTCCTCAAGCATTTCAGGGATGTCCGCAGAGCTCTTTTATCCTGTCGCAGGTCCCAGTCCAGGATCATGTGGTCGCATTTCAGGGCCAGGTCCCTTCCATCTCATTTGATCTGGAAGAAGCTTCGCTGTTGATCTTCACAGTTTTGAAGAGTTCAGACCGTTGTTTGGTGGGTCCAATGTTTCTTCACTGTTAGGATCAAGTTATTCGGAGTATGTCTTCTTGGCAGGGACATCACCACGGAAGTGACACCAGGTCCCTCTCCATTTTCCGTGTTGTCTCATTAGAAGACACAGGGTCAGTTTGCCTTGACACTGAGATACTGACTTTGGTCACTTGGTTAGATAAGGTTGGCCAGGGCTGTGCACTGTAACGTTATTCCCCGCTCCGAAGAGTAATTACTATATAACTTGTCAGAACATACCCTGAGACTCTTTGCTTCTTACAGCCCCATTGAGTTTCACTCTCTACTTTTGTATTCATTGATGATTTCTAAATCAATATTTATTAGCTGCCAGTTTACTGTAAAAAAAAAAAAAAAGCCATCCTCTTCCTTCCCATTTCACTTATTTATACTGCTACGAACTTTGGAGTTTTACCTGATTCAAGGAATTATAATCCATCATAATCACTACTGATTTTAATGCTCAATTTGTCCCACATTTAGCCAGCAGGAGCTCCTTTAGCTGTAACACCTCCCTGCTATGTCTTTTTTTTTTTTTAATAGAGACCCCAAATTCTTTGAACATTAATTTCCTGTGTAACAAAATGTTGCAAGACCATCTTGTAATTCCCTAACTGAAGCCCTGGAATCAGCCCTGGAATTAGGAGCCCTGGTTTATTTTAGAGGAGAATGGTATTTATTTATTTATTCACTCATTCATTTATTTAAAGATTGTTTTCATTTGACAGAGAGAGAGCAGGAGGAGCAGAGGGAGAGGAAGAAGCAGGTTCCCCAAGGAGCCTGATGCAGGACTTGATCCCTGCACCCTGGGATCATGACCCAAGCAGAAGGCAGTGAGTGGCTTGACCAACTGAGCCACCCAAGCAGCTGGAGAAGAATGGTATTTAGTAACCAAGATCTGGTCCCTACTGTGTATCATTCCTTCTAGGCTTTCTCAGTGGAAAGAACCAGGAAATATATAGGTTAATATGTGTGCTTGTTTGTGTTTATGGATGTATGTTTATATGTCACTATAGCATACATTTATTGCTACATCTACACACATTAAAATCATGACTTCATATTATTATCCTATTGGAAGATTTTAAAGAGAGGAATGACAAAATCTTATTTATGTCTTGAAAGTATCCCTATGCCCATGTGTTCAGAGTAGACTGCAAAGGAACAAGGAAAAGAAAGGAAGTAAGGAAATAATCAGGGGGGCTGTTGTAATAATCTCAGTGAGAGATGTGGGGTGGCTAAGACCAGGGTGTAGTAGTGACATGGTGACAAAGAGCCGAGTTTTTAACATGTTTTAAATAAGAATTTGCTGACTGATTCGATGTGGAGCGTGTGTATGAGAAAGAGAAAGAATCAAGTATGATACTAAGGTTTTTAGTCTGACCAACTGAAGAAATGGAATTTTCTGAGATAGAAGGTCTACAGGTGAAGCTCATTTCGGGGGAAGCCAGGAGCTGGTTTGGCCATTGTGTTGGTGATCAGATATCACAAACGAAAATGATATTAGATATCCAGGCAGAAACGATAAGTAGATAATAGCATATATACATCTGTAATTCAGGAAAGAGTTGTGGAGCTGGAAATTAACATTTTGGATACATTAATGAATTATTAGTTGATATTTACAGAGATCACTAAGGGCATGAGTACAGATAGAGAAGGGGTTGGAAAACTGAACGGTGGGGACATGCTGACATTTATAGATCTAGAAGGTGATCAGCCAGCAAAGGAGTCTGTGCATGAGCTGCTAATGATGTAGAAGGAAAATCAGAAGAGTTAGGGAGTCTCAGAGGGAAAGTGAAGAGAGCGCTTCTAAGGGGAGGGTAAACATGGGTAAGTAGTGATCAATGGGTTTAGCAATGCATGGTCATTTGGTAACCTTAATAAGAGCATCTTGGACCAATGGGGTTGGGAGGCACTTGATCGGAGAGTGTTCAAAGGAAAATGGGAAGATGGAATTGGCGGACAGCAGGTAAATGATAACATGTTTTGCGGAGAAGGGGATCAGAGAGACGGATTGGGAGCTGAGAGGGGTGTGTGTGGTGTCAGGAGAGCTTTTGTTGTCCTGCTTGTTCCAAATCGGAATACGTTTCAGAATGTGTTTAGGGTGATGGGAGTACTCCAGCTAGGGAGGAAAACTGGTGGTACAGGACGGAGAGCAATACCCTTGAGCCTTTGCGGGCCGGGGCAATGGGAGATCTGGGGAGCGCAGGGCTTGGCCTTGGTTGGGTGGAAGGAAGGTTCATCTACACCACTGAGGGAAGGAAGGAACATGTAGCCACAGGCAGGCAGGCATGCAGGTGAGATTGCAGATATCCGTGGGGAAATCTCTCCAGAATGCCGTATTTTCTCAGGGAACCAGGAAGGAAGGCGGAGGGAGGAAGAAGGGACTTGTGGTTTGGAGAGAAAGTAGAGATGAAACAGTCGTATGGGAGACTTGCAGGGGGTAGGGAAAAAGGGGATGTAAAGCGACAGCCACCCGTGTTTGGGGACGCGAAGGATTCAAATGAGTAGTTCAGTGACTCGCAGGACACGCCCGTGGGAGGAGGCGCAGGCCGGAGCGTAAGGCCCGCAAGGGGGCGCTCGCGCTATTGCTCGCGGGTGGCCGAGGCCTCGGGAATAAATGCGGTATCTTCCCCAGGGGAAGAAAGCACAAGGAAAACGAATGATTTTTCCTCCGAAGGCTACGGTAGCGCGCATTCCCAAAAGTACACACGCTGTGAGCAGGATTCGAACCTGCGCGGGGAGACCCCATTGGATTTCGAGTCCAACGCCTTAACCACTCGGCCATCACAGCCGCGTGCGGCTTGGGGCCTGCGCCACTATAGCTGCCTATCAACGGGCCCGCCTCCCGCCGGCCCCACCCCCCGGCCTCGGGACGTCTGTGAGCCTGCGCCTCCCACAGCGGCTGGCCGCGGCGCTGCGGAAGTCGCGGTGCTCGCGCTCTCCTTGCTCTTTCTTGCTCTCCTTCCCCGCCCCCCAGCTCAGCGCCGCGGGAGCAAAATGAGCCCGAGCCCAAGGCCAGGGCCCACGTCCTCCAACGCAAAGGATGCCCGCGTCACTCCGGTTCCCGAAAGCGAAGCAGGAGTCAGCCTGCGAATTTCCACTAAAAGTGCGCGCGAGGGGAAAGCTCCAGCGCGAGGGGAATTGGCCGCGGAGGAATAAGAATCTTGCGACGGATGCCCCATGGCGGGGCTTTGGAGGGCGGGCGGCGCGTAGCCCTCGCAGCAATAATATACCACGTCACATGGTGCCAGGCACCGCTGGGATTCGAACCCAGGATCTCCTGTTTACTAGACAGGCGCTTTAACCAGCTAAGCCACGGCGCCGGCGGGAGGTGCTTTCAGTCTGAAGGTAGATCAGCCACTCCAGGGAGTAGGTAGGTGAGACCCACACACAGAACGACGGCCGTCGCGGGTCCTCTGTGACGTGGGCTCCAAGGTTTTCCCCTCCTTTTCCAGGTCCCGAGCCGGTGGCTTAACGCTCCGCCCCTCCCGTCTCCCACATCTCAGGGGCCCGACTCGACCGTGGATGGGTACGTGACCTCAAGTCCTGCCGCCCCCTCGGACTGGCCTTCTCTTGCGTGGTGACAGGTGACCGAGCAGCTAAGCACCCTCACCTGCTTCAGGGCCCCCACAGGCTGGGCGGGCGCACCAGCCGCCACCCCCTTCCCTCGACACACCCAGCTGATGCAAGGTGACGAGGGGTGCAGGGTCACAGTTAGCTGGACATCTTCCGGGCTCAGCAAGGCCCCTCCGCTGGACAGGGTGTGCGGAGCAGAGAGCTGGGGGGCGCAAGGGGAGGGGTCACTCACGCTCACTACAGCCTCCCTGGCAGGGGGGCCACACCTCCCCACAATGAGCTCGCTGCTCCCAACCCCCACATTTCATTCCACAAAGTCCTGTTTTCTTTTTCCTCTTTGTATTAAAAAATAACAACAGACACAATATCAAAAACACAAATGCCATCGGTAGAGGGTACAGCTGAGAACACCTGGGTCCCACCTGAGGGGCAGCACCAGGGACTCCATGGTCCACCAACCTCCCCCACCCTGGAGCAGCTAGGGGTTCGGACTGCTGGGTCCTGCTTGGGCCCTCCCTGTCCCCTTTAGGGAGGAGGTCGGAGAGAGGGCGGTCTCCCCCAGTGAGTGAGTGCAGCCCCAACCCGCAGGGACCAGACTCAGAGACCACTTGAGCAGCGTGTCAGCATCCTCCTCCAGGAGAAGGAAGGGCTCCTCACCAGAGCTGGGAGATGAGGCTTCTCTGGGCTGGGCTGACAAATCCCGCCCTCTGTACCCCCAGAAGCCGGAGGCAGCCCCTGGATCCTGGGCTGCTGGTGGGGGTCCTGCCCCCTAAGAGGGAGAAGCTGGGGTAGTTTCCTATCGGTCGGTCCCGCCACATCGGAGTTCTGAGAGGTTGAACGTGGGAGAAGGAAGCTTCTCATGCACTGCCGCAGGGGGCCCCCAAATGTGGTCTAGCTGGTGCCATTTTCTGTGGCAGGTAAGGCTGGACTGGATGAGCTCCCACCTTGTTCCTCCTCCTCCATGGCCAGGTCCTGAGAGCTGGAGACTCTGGCCCCAGCTCGAGCCTGAGTCTCTTCTCTGCCCTCGCCCTCCCCACCCCCACCCCCACCCTCGCCTCCGCCCTCCTCCATAGGCTCCAGTCCCAGTCCATCCAGTTCTGAGAAGAGGGGGTCATCAGAGTGTTGAGGGTCTTGGGTGCTACTGCCACAATCCACACAGGCCTTGGAGGGAGAAAGGGTATGAGTCGAGCGAGGTGCTCCCAGCTGACCTGCCACCCCTGCTGTCCCCTGTCCCCCAGCCCAGGAGTACTTCCCAAAGTGTCCTCCCAAAGAAACACCTGTCCACACAGATGCACGTGGGCCAACGAGATAGGAAAGTGTACTGTATCCACTAGGAGACAGTCCCAAGGTCGTTCAGCCTAGGATTGGCCCAGACAAGGCCTATAACGACTTGTGTGGTTAAATGCCATCCAACCCAGCAGCAAACAGGGCAATGAACCTTCTTCAGAATTAACCACCCAAGGACAAGGAGGGGATTGGACCCAGCCTTAATCTTCCCTTCTCCCTCCTGGCCCAGACGCCTCTTACCATCACATCGAGGGCCCGAGGTAGCTGACCCTTCCGGACCCAGGAGTGCACGGCACCCAGCTCCCTGCGCTGGTCCTCTGAGAACCGAGGCTGCTGCTTCTGCATGGCCCGGAGCCGCTCCCGGTCCTGCTTCAGCACAGAGGCCACGTCCCTGCCCAGGGAAGGGGTTCCGACGGCAGAGGCTGGGACCGGGAGCCAGGGCCAGAGCCCAGGAGGCTGCCATTCTCCCCACCCATGGGGCTTTGGGGCTCCTCTTTTCAACTGGGGCTTTGGGGGTTCGAGACTTCTGAGCCCAGGAAAGCTTATTCCCGCCCCTGGAACTGACGTTGGTCTCCCAAAGGCAGGGGAGAGGGTGGGCAGGAGCAGGGCAGAGCCAGCCCCGGAAAAGAAAACCCCAAGTTCGGAGGGAAGTGTGGGTGGACCAGCACTGCTCCGACGGAGGTGGGGGCCTCTGAACCTCCTCACCTGGACGGCACCTGGTAGGTCATCATGACATGCTGGTCAGCGTTGGCCATGAGCAGCCAGATGGGATCCTGGAGCACGTATTTAATGACCTGGTCCCCGGGCTCAGCCCTGGCCTGGGCAGCCCCCGCTTCGGCCTCAGAAGAGTCGATGCTGCCAAAGTACTTGCTCGTGTGGCTGCTCTGACTACTGCCTATGAAGCGGGGGGCAGTGGGGGGTGCCCAGCCACCAGAGTCAAGCTGATGCCCCACCCCAGGGCCTCCCAAGCCCTCCCTCAAGGCCACGTCTGTAGCCCACAGGGCCCAGACTGCTCAGCCTCCCAATGCCCTGGTCCCTGTCCTGCCCTGCGGGGGGAGGTGTTTGGCGGGGGCACTCACGTGTGATGCTGGCAGAGGTGCTGCCTCCCTCGTGGGAGCCCGAGCCAGAGCCAGAGCCCAGGCCGGAGCCCAGGGAGCCGGAGGCGGCGGAGCCTGTGCCAGAGCGGGAGTCCTGCAGCAGCAGCTCCAGCAGGTCACTGGAGCCCGACAGCGCGTCCTGGTTGGAGGACTCGGTCACCTCCGCCTGGGGGAAGGGGCAGGGAGGGGAACAGGCTGGGATTAAGGGATCGACACCCAGGCTTCCTGCGACTACTTCCACTGGCAGGGGGGACACACCCAACCCCAGGGCTCTCTGTCCCGCCTCCAGGACAGCGCGGGCTGAGAGCAGAGAGGACACAGCTGCCTACGACAAGGGGCATGACACCGGCCCTTTCTAGGAGGCTGATGCACTCTCAGAAGTTACGGGGATGTCCTTGCCGCCTGTCAGACAGATGGGACCATCCCCGCTCCACAGATGAGGTGGCGGGTTTCTGCCTCATTCAGAAATTCAGCTGGGGTCTCCCACCCTGTGACACCATCTGCTGGTGACTGAGGCGCCAGATGGGCTGGGGACGGTGGGGGGGGGGCGGGACCCGAGGAGGAAGAGGAGCAGGGGAAGGGGGGCTGTGTGGGGCCTGGTAAGAGGATGCGGTTGTGAGGGGGTCAGTGCTCACCAGTCTGGCCTCTGGCTCAGTGGCCTCCTCGCCAGAGGGCGGGGGCCCAGCACTATTCCCAGGGCCCCCTGCAACAGTGCCCCCTTCAACACGCGGGGGCTCCTCAAGCTGTAGCAGATTCAGCTGGAGTGGGGAGCTGCATCGGGAGTTGAATAGTGGAGAGTCTGGCCGGCGAGGAGGGCTGGGGGGCGGTGGGGGCAGGGACGGAGAAGGGGAGTGGGAAGCGGGGGTGGGAGGCCCTTCAGCGGGGGTCTGGGCTACCCCATAGGGATAGCTAGATGGGGTGGGGAACAGGTAGTTAGGGAGGACCAAGGCTACCATAGGCGTCACCAGCGGGGCAGGGAAAGCTGCAGGGGGCCCAGCTGTGGGGGCAGAGGGGAGAGGCTGGGGGCCTCCTCGAGTGGAGAATACTGGGAGAGGGTAGGACTGGACCATGGCTGGGAAGGGAGCAGCGGCTGCTGGGGGGGGCCATGGGGCCGAGGGTGACACAGGCGGCGGGTGGGAGCCATAACAAGGGGCATCAGCCCGGGGGGTCTGGTGGTGGCGGGAGCGCTTGGCTTTGGAGCGGCAGTGGTGTCGGCGACCGTGGGGTGCGGGGCCGTGGTGGCAGCCTGTAGGAGAGACCAGTGTTAGCGAGGGCCTCGATCTGGGGGTGAGCGTCCCTGCACCCCCCCACCCTGCCACTCTGAGCCAGAAGAGGGCAGGGGAAGGCCCTGGAGAGAGCTCGGCCTTGATCTCAGCCAGATCAAGAGGGGCTTCTGGGGAGAAGAGAGGGGACCTTCAGGGAAGAATCACAGGAGGCAGGGCCATGGGGGGTTTATTGCAAAAGGAGAACTGGAAAAAGTTACAAGTGGGGCGGAGCTGGGGGTGCACGGAAGGCAGAGGCCTGGTGGCTGATGGGAGGAAGCAGGGTGGGTCCGTGGACGCGGGGGCAGGCGGCTCCGGTCCCTCCGCCAAACTCCCACAGCAACGCCAGCCTGGGCACTCCTCCTGCCAGTCGAGGCCGCACTCGGCCTAGCTCGAGCGATGAGGTGGGTGGGAGAGCCCAGTCCTGAGTCCTGCGTCTGCCTGCAGGGAGCCTCTCTCAGGTACCTGGAGGGCTAACACCTTGCCCCCGAAGCCCCCGGCCCCGGTGGGAGCTGGCCCGGCTCGCCGGGCCCCTGTCCAGCCAGGAGTCTACACGGGTCTCTTAAACAGCGACACCTCAGTTGGAAGCGGCTGTGCTTGTGCCCCTGCCCCAAGCTGGGCTCCAAGCAGCTTCCCTGGAGCAGAGCGCCTCCACCTGCCTGTGTCAGTGCCAGCCCCCCAGGCTGCTCTCCTCTGGCTGCCGCCCGGAACCCCCGCCCAGTGTGAGGAGGCTAGCCAGGGGCCTGTCCCTACGCATGGCCCTGGTCGGGGAGGCCACCCCAGCCTGGGTCCCTGGAGCAGGAACCTCTCCCTCAAGACCCCTCTGCACCACCCCCTCCCCAATAATAGTCTGGTCCTGGACCGAGCAGACGACAAGGCTTAGGAATGTCCCGGGTGACTACCTCGCTCGCCAGGGGCCAGGGGGGCCGGGGAGGAGCCATCAAGTGTCCGCAGTCGGCTGAGGTCTCGGAAGCGGCTGAGGAAGGCCTGCTCCTCCTTCTGTGTGTGCAGGGACAGCACGGCCTTGGTTAGGCCCACCGGGCGATAGGCGTCTGGGGTGGGGTCGGGGGCTACCGTGGTGCTGGGGGCTGGGCTGGGGGCTGGGCCTGGAGCCAGGCCAGGCAGGTCCTCCATCATGATAATGTCTGCGAAAGGAGACACAGGGGGAAAAGGGTCACTGGAATCACCTCGGGGATTCCCACAGCCTCCCTGTACCCCCCTCCAGCAGCCTAGCCAACCCCTGGCCTCTGCCCCACAGCCAAGCCCCGGCCTGGGGTGCATCCCTGACCTCCCCGCTGAGCACTGGTTCTGGACCCTCTTCTCCGTGCAAAGCGGTCCCGTGGGTGAAAAGGACACTGGGTCCCCTCTAGTGACAGCACCCTAGGATGACGCCCTAGGACACTCCTCGGAAGAGAAGCTCACCCCTCGCTCTCTCTCCCCTCACACATGCTCCAGGACGAGGCCCAAAGCTCCTTCGGGGGTTTTCAACAGTCCTAGCCCTCAGACACTCTGGGGTCAGCGCCTCGGGCTTGAGCCCCACACCCTAGGCTGTGCCTGCAAACTGACAGAAGACTGGGAAAGAACAAGGCAGCAAAGGCTGGCAGGGATGGACAGCAAGAGGCAGCAGCCCTGAGCTAGGCTGGGGTCTCCTTCTCTCCGTTAGGGGCCAGACGGGGAAGGAACAGGCAGGTAGGAGGGAGCTCTGGCCGAGCCACCAAGAAACCCTGTCTCCATGCCCATACCCGACTCCGGGGGCTTCTTGTCTCCCACATGGACGATGGTGGAGCTGAAGCTACACTGGCTGGTGACAGACACCACGCTCTCCGCCTTATTGGCCAGGGCGAGCGGGTTCAGGGCGCCTCCTACCACGGGCTCCTTCTGTGGGCCGGCCCCCACCCCGGACAGCACTGCCGGTGCTGGATCTGCGCAGAGAGACAGTGCCAGTTACGACCAGGAGGCCCTTGGAGGAAATGGAGCCGGGGGACTGATAGGAGGGAGAAGTCTGCAAATCTGAAGGCTGGGAGAGGGACAGGGCATAGTAAGGCGGGGGCCTCTGAAGGCAGAAGTGCAGAGACACGGGGCCAGGACGGGGCAGCAGGGGCAGGACATGCGCCAGGTCTCCACCTTTCTTGGCCCCCAAAGGGACCGGACCCGTCCTCTGCTTGTCGTCGTCGGAGGCTGAGGAGGCAGTACAGGACGACGAGGAGGCACACTTCCGCTTGGTTGTGCTGGGGATGTTGCAGCTCTCCAGGTACCTGGCAGGGGACCAGACAACATGAGGGCAAGGCCTAGGCTCGGGGCTTGGCAGGGGGCGGGGGTGCTAAGCAGGAGCAGGTCCCAGGGCAGCCTTACCGGAGGATGCTGTCCAGGCAGTTGATCTGCTGGTAGGAACAAGTGGACGCATCTTTCCTCTCAGCCTCTTCAGGGCTCAAGGCGAGTGGGGCCTGGAGGGGAGCAGGGACCATTTCCAGTTCCGGGTCTGGTGACTGGCAGGAAAGGGTCTTGGCCTTGAATGTGCCTGTAGCTGGACCAAGGAGAGAAAAGGGAGAGACGAGCTCCTCTGGGTTGGGGCGAAAGTCAGGGGACCCCCAGGTCTCAGTCCTCACCCACACCCTCACCCACTGACCAGGGAGGCGGGGCCGGGCCGGAGGCCGGGCGCGCGACTCGATGAAAAGCTGCTGTCCCTGATGCTTCACCAGGTGC
Organism: Mustela erminea; assembly: GCF_009829155.1. Lineage (NCBI taxonomy): Eukaryota > Metazoa > Chordata > Mammalia > Carnivora > Mustelidae > Mustela > Mustela erminea. Next base: position 2,768,167 of record NC_045631.1, read on the forward strand.
ACGTCCTTACAGATCTGCTGGAACGTCACCTGTGGCACAGAGCAGGCCAGCGTTGGGGGCATGCGGCCAGTGTCGGGGTGGGGCACAGAGCACCAAGAGGTACCAGCGGGCAGGTGTGGACACCCGGTGAGAGCGGGAGGGGAAGGAAAAGGCAGAGGAATGGGGCTCAGCTCCTCTGGACCTGCCCACCCTAACTCTGGCAGCACTAGGGGACACCATGGGTGGGGAGAGGAGTGGAACACGGACACTCACCGGCACAGGAGGCCCAGGTCCCTCGGCGTCACCCCCGTTGCTGTCACTGGACGAGCCAGGGCTGAGGAGAGGGCCCGGGGAAGCGATGGGGCCCACTCCACAGAGCCCGGTAGGACTGGGGCTGTGCACGGGCTGAGGTGGGAGGAGGAAGGGTTAGAGGTCTCAGCCCTGTTCCTCACCCCTGCCTCACCGCCCCGCCACTCCCCTCCACAGTCACCTGTAACAACAGCCGGTGGATCTGCTCTGAGAGCTCCTGGATGTCAGAGTCCAGAGACAGAGCCGGGCTGGGGGCCGGTGGTGTGAACACGTCCTCGTTCAGGGGTGCCCTGCAGGGTGGGTAACAGGAAGCTGAGACCTGCCCCTGCCCGCACAGACCCCACCCACGAAGCCAGCTCTAGGGCAGGGCCCACTTACGTGCGTACTTTGTGGCGGCCCAAGACAAAGGCCACCTTGCGGCTCCAGGGGTGCACGAAGCCGGCCCAGCTGGTGTCCATGGTGACATACTCTCCATTCCGGGCGCAGAAGCGGATCGGGGAGTGGTCAAAGGGCTGGCCGGCCAACTGCAGGACTGAAGGAGTATGGGCAAGAAGGGGAGGGTCAGCAGGAGGGAGAGAAGAGCAAAGCCGAGGGCCACTCCCTGGAGATCCGAGGGACTGAGGCCCTAAGAGATAGAACCACGAGAAGCCCACAGACAGCCAAGAAGGCAGAGCGGGAAAAAAGAGACTCACTCTTCTTGTGGATGGCCAGCATGAGGGGTCGGTCCTCAGGATGCAAGAAGAGGAGCACTGGGGCCCCCAGGAGGTCCTGGGGGAGGTAGCCCAGCAGCGGGGCGGCCCTGAAAGGGGGAGTGGCATCAGAGAGGCCGTGGCCTTGGCCCTGGCCATCCCATTTTCCTCCAGGTCCTAAGCTCACCTTTCGTCCACGTCCTGGAAGAGGCAGCTAGGGGTGTGCCGAGTGGTGAAGATCCTCTTGTCTGGGGGGATCCGGGGAGCTGAGGCACAGGGAGAGTGGCCATTGAGTTTTATCCAGAATGGTCCAGCTTCTCTGTCCCCTGGGCTGCCTCAAGCCCAAGCTGGCTGGTAATCCTCCCCACAGCTCTGCCCAGGGCCATCTAGTCTACAGAGATGGTCCAGACCATTCTCTTACCCCACACCAAGAGTGAAACTGAGAACCAAAGCAGTTTCTTTTCCCCTCTCCTAGCTCAGGGTGCTTATCCAATACTCCCTCTAAAAACAGGGTCAAACCTTCATCCTTTTTTTTTCTCTTCAAGATTTTATTTTTAGGGCAGAAAGCACAAGCAGGGGGCGCAGGAGAGGGAGAAGCAGACTCCCCGCTGAGCAGAGAGCCCCATGTGGGGCTCCAACCCAGGACCCTGGGATCATGACCTGAGCCAAAGGCAGACGTTTAATGGACTGAGCCACCCAGGTGCCCCTCAAATGTTCATCCTTACCTACCTACCCTCTCAGCTCCAAAATTCTCAAGAGCTGAGATAGGCCTCCCAGACTCCCGTCCTGCCTCTTCCAGAGCCTAGAGAAGTCACCCTTCCTCTTTCCCCCCCACTAGACCAGGCTTGTGGCGTACATACCTTCGTAACCCGAGTGGATGCGTTCTGCGATGAGCAGGCAGCACGGCTGTGCTGCGGCCCCTTCCGACACTCGGATCTTGGTCACATAGGGCGTGAGGCGGAATGGCTGGTACCGAGGCCCTGAGTCCCGGTCAGGACCTCCTCTAGCAAGGGAAAGACGCGTTAGTGACTCAGTAGAGAGGCAGCCACTCTTCACTTCAAGGTCACGACCCACACACCAAAGCAGCAGGGGAGCAGAAGGTGGGAGGGGGGTGGCTCCCACCTCCCCCACCCACCTGATGCGGCAGAAGACAGACTTCTCTTGGGTGAAGTCTTTGGTGCCTGAACCTGGAACACACCAGAAAAGCACTAAGAAGAGCCCCGCACCTCACCGGGGGCCAAGAAAAACGCAGCGAGGAAAAGCTCCGGTCCCTTGTCCCTCCCCTCCCAGCACTCCAGGACCTCACCTGCCGAGGTCCCAGCACCCCAGGTGGGCAGGCGAGACGGGGCCGTGGAGCCATAGAAGACGCCCACATCCTGGGGCGCCAGCAGCTCCGAGAAGCGGGCCCCCCGGAACACGTCCCGTTTACAGCGCAGCAAGACCCCTGCCTGCTCCGAAATGTAGACGATGCGGCCTGTCAGGAAGGAGACCGCCACGGAGAAGGTGTCCTAGGCAGGGAAGCGGGGACAAAAGTCGATTTAGGAGCCATGCACGTGGGAGGTTGGGGGTGCCCAGGCCAGGGAGGCGTGGCTGCGGCTGACCTGATTGCGCAGTGTGTACTCCGACGTGATGTGCTCCAGCTCCTCCAACGTGTAGGTGGACATGTCCATGGCGCAGGGCTCGCCCTCTTCCAGGCTCCACTGCTGGTAGTACTCCTGGTTGGCTGCAGGGTGAAGGCCACGCAGGATTTCATAAGTGGACCGCCCCCCTCCCAACCGCAGCCCAGGGCCTGTCGCACCGTCCCCAAAAGCGCCACTCACCCTGCACCTGCTTCACACAGGCCAGGGCGTACTGGAGCGTGGCCAGCGTCCCAGAGCGGCCCTTGCCCCGGCGCTCGGGGGGAAGCCGAAGCTTGAGCTCCCGCAGAGCCGTCATGAGTTCCTTCTGGGTCCTCGCCCGGGCTGACTGTTCACTGCTGCAGGGTCCACAGGGAGGGAGGGGGTAGACCCATTAGCCCCAGGTGGTGGCCTAGGCACCTCCCACCACCATGGCCAGGCTTATCCTCTGGCCCTCAACCCCACGAACCTGCAGCCACTGGTAGATGGGTTGTCCTGCTCGGAGCTGGCACTCAGGAGACTGTAGGCAATGGAACTGCTGGGTGGGGATGGACTCTGAGAGTTTGTGCTGGGGGAGAAGCAGCAGGCCCAAGGTGAGCAAGTGGCCGACAACATGGGCCTGTCCTCTAGCTCAGCCCGATCCTAAGAGGACTCCCGGACCAGCAACACACACCCATACACACCTCTTGCTGCTCTCAGTGGTCTCCAACAGGGCTGAGTCCTTGCCGTTGCCCGAGGAGGAGCTGTGTGAGCTCCGCTGAGATGCCCCCCGGGACTCAGGCCCATTGGATTCATTACCGCTGGAGCCATTGCTGTTGGCATCTGTGTCATCAGCCAGGCTGGGACCAGGGCAAGACCGGTGCTGCGGAGGCCCAGGGGATGGGGCCCCTCCCGGGCAAAAGGATTCCCCCTGCCCGGGGTCCCCACCCCCATCAGCCCCTTCTAGGGGGCCACTCATGTCTGGGCCATGGGGAGGGCAGGAGGAAAACACGGAAGGCGGAGAGGCCACCACGAGCAAACGAGGGGGCCGGCCGGCCTGGCTGCGGGAGTGAGGGAGATCCAAGCCTCTGAAGATTGAGAAGTTTGATCACGGGCAGCACCTGGACAGGCAGATCAGAGGAGGAGAGCTTGGAGAAAGATGCGCTGTTAACTTCGCAGCACCTGCCGGCTTCACTCAGACCTCCCCTGTCTGACTCCACACCCCTAGGACCCAGGCTTTCGAAAGGGAGCCTGGGCAAGTTCTGTTTCCTATCCTGGTGGAGGGACTGCGGGCAGGAAGGGGCCTCTCCCGGGCCTTCCTCCATGTCCCCTGCCAGCGTGGCCCAGGAAAACAGAGACTGAGTAGTCGACCAGAACCAAAGTCCGGACGCTTCCCGTCCCCAAATTCCCATCAGGCCCCCAGTCCGCCGGGGACTGCGGGACTGCTAGGCCTCGGAGCAGGGGGCCTGCCCGTCGCCGCCTATATTTAGGCCTTCGGGCTAATTTTATCCGGGGGCGGTGCCACCCCCGCTGCACATGCGCGAGGACATGCGCGGCCCCACCACGCGCTTCCGCCGCCGCCGCGGTCGCCAGGGAAACCGACGTCAGCAGCTGAGCTCAGCGGTTGCTGGAGGGACCACAGGAGGCCGGGAGGGGCGACCCCTCCCCCATTTCCCGACGGAGCCGCGAATAGACCCACTCCCACACGGGCGGGCGCGGCCGCGGGTCGCCCACCTCTAATACACCCTCAGGCCCCGGAGGGCCCGGAGGCCACACGAAGAAGGGCCGCCCATCGGGTTTCCAGGGGTTGGCCTTGCTCCCCAGGGTATAACACAACCGCCACCGCCCTCCGCTCAAAAGCTCCCCAACCTGGCGGTCGCCTGGATCCCAGTCATTCTGGTCAAGACGACGCAGCCTGTCCTTCTCCGGCCCCGGCACCCTCTCCCGACTCCCAAGTGCCGAGTCGGCACCTGCCATTGTCAGGGACTCGGGAATCCTCTCACCTCGGTCCTCTACTTTTCTCGGTCCCACCCCACCCCCATCCGAAGCGGACACACTCATCTGCGAGCAAGGGACACGCGACCGGCAGCGGAGAGTTCTTCCCCTGCTCCTCGTTCAACCACACCCCCAACCCCCGGAGCATTTTCTGAGCGCCAGTAGAAAAAGGAAGGCTGTGGCCAACAGCAGGAACTAGCGCCGGGAACGGGATGTTCCAGCCTGAACCAGGCTTACATCACGGCCGGCGCGGGGCCAGGGATTGGAGGGGGGAGTGCGGGGAGCGCGGAAAGCACGGAGGGGTCCTGGGGTCCGGGCAAAACCAGGGACCCCCGAGTAACAAGAAAGGAGGCGGGGACATGCCTGCCGAGGGTCGGGCGTGTGGCCGGGTAGCTGCGAGGAGAGGTCCGGGCTGGAGATAAGGTAAGCGGATCAGGAGTGCAGACAGCCGCTGCAGGGCTGCGAGCAACATCTCTGTTCCCGACGGCCGAGAGGGGGTGGACAGCGGCAGGGGAGGCGGATTACCCGTGTGCCGTCCGAGCGCCAGGGCCGAAAGCAGCGCCTCGGGCTGGAAGTCCGACTTGGAGCGGGAGACCGGTCCCCGGGTGGCCCTGGAGATGCCTACCTGGCCGCGCGAGCGCCCTCCGGTCGCCTGCCCGCCGCTGTTGCAGCGCTCAGCCGAGTGGAAGCTTCGCGGGGCCAGGAGGCGGGTTGCATAATGCCAGACACTGCCCCTCATTGGCCTCCTGCCGGCGGAGCCGCAGGCCCCGCCCCCGATTGGCTGGGGATCCCGTCCCGGCGCCTGATTGGCTACTGGCCCCTACTGAGGTCAGGGCTGTGTCACACACACGGGCGCACGTGGACCTGGGTGCTGGCGCTGGGCTGAAAGGCCCCAGACACCACCACGCAGCCAGCGGGCGCAGGACGGTTGCACAGTGGATAATGGGAGGACGGGGAGGGGCGATAAGCTGCCATTCTTCGGAGAAAATGTCTGGGCCACGGTTGGTGCTTAAGAGAGGTCTACTTCCTGGACCGTCTGGCCCTACAGAACAGGACACCTTGGCCTTGCCAGAGGTGGGGAAAAGGAATGCAGACCCTTGGGGGGTGGGCCAGGCTGGATGAGATGGCTGGTCCCTGGGAGGACAGGGGCACACAGAAACCCAGCCTGGCTTCTCCTGGGTTCCTCTCCCCAGCCCTGTCATCAACAATAAAGCCACTTTTATCCAGCCCCTTCCTCTGACACTTCAAACCCTGTGGACAGTCAGGAGGATGGCAATTGAGGGTCCCCGCGTGACAGGGGGAGGAGTGCAGGGGAGGATACAAACAACAGAAGCGGCAGCCAGGGCCAGAAAGGGCTGTAAAGGGAAACAATGCCAGGTGCTTCTGTACCCAATCAAAGAAAAGGTCTCCAGGGAGCCTACGTGGTGACTAGCGCTGCTGTGCTCCTGAAGATGCAGCCGCCCACAGTTAGGGGCGCCCCAAAAGTGGGGGCCGGGAAGCCAGAGCTACAGGGGGAACAAAGGGGGTGGCTGAGGGAAGAGACCGACTGGGACCCTAGCGAGACACAGGTCGGGTGGCAAGGGCGTCAGATCCCCAGCCCTAGGACGAGAGAGAGTGGAGGACCTCGTCTGTCACCTCACTGTATTCCCCAGTCCCCAGGACAGAACCTGACACACCGTGGGTGGTCAATAAATACGGTGATTTTGTAGTTAACAAGGATAGATAAGGGAGGGGAAGGAGCCTCAGTGATGGAGAAGGTGCTGGAAACTATGCTTTTTATAAAGGGGAGGGGAGCAGAACACTGAGTCCTAATTTGGGGAAATACAGTGCCAGGCTGAGCTGAGGGGCACTGCAGTGACACAGGCCCCTCCATCCCAAGACCCCTGTGAGTAGTTCCTCTCAGGGCTCCCCGTTAATGTGGCCAGCGCAGAGGCCCCCAAGCTGAGGCTGACATAATCAGCTGTGGGTACACTCCCTCCCTGTCACGTGGCCTAAGCTTTCCTAAACAATGGTGTTCCCCGCGGAGGGGCCCGGGGGAGGGCTCTGTGGAAAAAAAGCTGGGGCACAGGGATGTCATAAAATAACCCAGAAAAAAAAAAAAAAAAAAAAAAAAAAACCAAAGCAAGAAAACACAGGAAACAAAGGATTGAGGAGTCTGGATGCTCAGTCTCATCCCTTTGGAAATGTCCCCCCAACTTATAGTCGGTGGCCCGGTCCCCTGTCTCAATTTTCAGACCACTCTCCTCCGGAAGCAGGGCTTTTCTTCCTTCCCCTGTTCTCCTCTGGGATCGAGGCGCTATCTCCGCTGACAAGGGCAGCCCGTGCTCTCCCACCCCCCCACCCTCCAGGTCTGTATTTTGCATAGACAAAGGGGTCGAGTGCTCCTGCGGCCCCCACCTGCTCTCAAGGCCCCCGGCTGTCCTGCCTCACAGTCCCCACAGTAACCAGGGCCTGCTGCCGTCAATGGAGGCGAGGGGGCGGGAGGGAGCGGTGACGTCAAAGCGGAGGAAGAGGGCGGAGCAAGGCAGCCGGGGAATGTGGGACAGGGAGGCTGGAGCGGCAGCGGTTTGGGAGGCGGCCAGCCCGAGAGGGCGGCGGCCAGCGCACTTGGGAACATCGTGTACTCTTGGCTGGTGGCCCAGGACATGCACCCAGCCTGGGCGCCTCCCCCAGCCAAAGACAGTCGTCCTGTCCCAAAGCCAGGGATTCCTGGAGAGAGGATTAGGAGGAAGGGGTCCCCCGCCTCCGCCCCGGAGCCAGGCTCTCTTCTCCAGACTCGCATCCTCCCTCCCCTCGGTTTGTTCCTGCTCCTGGCACTGGCTTCCCCCGTCTCCGAAACAGTACACATCTGCTGGCCCAATCCCAAAGAGCTGGGGCGGGGACGCTGGAGGCCCAGGTTCTGCGAGAGAACACGCACCTTTGCTCCTTCCCAGAGGCCCCCTCGGAGCTGGAATCTCTTGTTACTATGGCAGCACAGAGAGGGAGGAGGGGCATGGAGAAGAATGGGTGTGGGATGAGGAAATCGAACTGGGACAGAGCAGACGGCCCTGCCGGGGGCCTGGATCCTGGGAACGGGATGAAAGGGTGGAATGAGGGTTTGGGCTGGTGCCTCACGACCAGAAGGCCCGGGAAGAGGGAAATGAGGGAGTCACCGAAACTTGCAGAAAGACTTGAGAATGTGAAAATAGTTCCCAGCCACAGCATTTCTGTCACTGTTGTTTTGAGATCCTATAGCCACTTTTTTTAAGCTAAAAGCAAAACAAAACAAAAAATATTAAACTATGACCCAGGTGTTGCGATAAGCACCACATATATATAATCTTATTTAATCCCCAGAACAGGTCTGGAAGATGGTATTACCCCTGTTCCACAAAACCAAGTCTCAGAAGTTACTAAATTTGCCTCACAAGGTGTTCTCGGCTCTTAAAAAGTGGAGCCCAGGGTTCAGATCTGAGCTCTCACGTGGCTTGTCATTCTGGCATCTTACCCTTTGGGCATCTGTGCAGTGATTCCCAGCACTGGGGATCGCCAAATAAACAGCCGATTCTAAGTTCGGTACCGGGAACACAGATCCATCCTCTCCCTGGGCCTGCACCCAGTCTGCACTCCCCACATGCTCTACACAAGTCATCTCAGTCTGTTTTCACACGCTCACAAAGTCCTTGAGATCAACCCAGCAACCACCAGCCCCAGGGATTTCCTAGGGGTCCCACCTGCTCATTCTTCCACCATACCCGGGTCACTTTGCCACAGGGCCGGGTGTTTGCACAAAGACCAGAGCTCTGCCAAGAGGTTGGTGCCTCCTGGTGTCCAGGGGCTCAGGAAGACACGTGCACAGAGAGTCCACGCAACTCTCTGGTCTCCCTCAGAACAGTGTCTACTCCACCTTTACTCCCAGGGATAGGTCCGAGGCTCAACCCCTTCCCTTTACACCCGAAAAAGACATCCAGAGCCGTGATGCCACCGGCTCAGGGTCACGCACATCATATCACCACGCTTTCTGGAATCGCTATGTCAGCCCTTTCGTACCCTCCCACCTGCCCTGTCAGGGCCTCCTCCCACCTTCAGAACCCCTGAATCTTCTAAGTGTTTAAGGAACCTACCCAAACAGTAGAGCCAAGCACTGGAACATCCCCCACCCACTCTCAGGGACCCCTGCCCCACATCGCCCCAGGAACAGGGGTCTCAGCTTCCGAGCCCCACCCTCCCAGGACCCCCTGGGCCAACCAGGCGGTGGGGGTCCAAGCACCTAGGGCAGCAAGGAATCTGTCAGATGTCGCAGACTCCCGCCCTCGTCCCTCCTGGTCCCATTCCCCACAACCCTCCGAGCTCCCACCGCGGCGATCTTGCATTCGCATGATCCCTCCGCCCTACTCCATTAACACAGCCCGGGACAGGACATACACCAGTCGGGAGAAGCGCACAAGGGTCTCCGAAGGTCTCCGCCCACCCGCGAGCACTCACCCCCGCGCGCAAGCACAGGCCACAGCTTCTTCCTAGACGGACAGCAGCTCCGGGACAGGCTTCTCCTGGCCCGCCCACCCGCTGCGCGGCCACGCCCCTCAAGCTTATTGGTCCGGGGGCCCCGACCCATGCCCTGCGCCTCGTGCGGCCGCCCCGCCCCCGCCCCGCAGCCATTGGCGCGGGCCGCCACCGTCTTCTTCTCATTGGTCAGTCTGTCCACCCGCAGTGACAGCTCCACGTGCGAGAGGGACCGCCCCGGCGCGTTGATTGGGAGTCTGGACGAAAGTCACGCCCCCATCCACTTTGGAGGTTCTTATTGGCTGTGGCGCGGGCCTCCGACCTGCCCGGATCCGGGACGTAAATGCCAACCATCCCTCTAAAGTTTCTTATAGGCTGGTAGGTCTCGGAGCTGTAGAGGACACGTGCCGGCGGCCTCACGCGGCAGCTTGTTTACCTGGAAGCTGGGGATTTTCCTTGACGACACTCTTTACCAGAGACTGCGGAGTCCACGCAGGCGCAGCGAGTGTGACCCGCACGCAGGCGCAGTTGTGAGCGGCGGTGGCGTTGGTCGGGGGAGCTTTGTGCCGAGACCCGGGTGAGCTGTCCTGGGCGTGACCAGAGCGCCCCCACCCCGCCCGCGCTCAGTCTCCAGCCCTGGGTCCCTAAAGCCCCGCGAAGCTGCAAGCGGCCGGCCTAACGGTGGAGCGGTCTTCGGATTTCAGCGCCGCGCGATTATGATGGCAATGGAGATGGCGACGGCTACCTCGGGTCGTTCTCTGGACCAAGCCCCGAGGCCGTCTCACTACAGCTCCGCCTCACAGAGGACTCTGGGCTCCAGAGGTTACATAATCTGTCTGGATTAACACTCCAGTCCGTACGGAGCCAAGATTTAAACCCAGGCCCCTGACACGATAAAGGACGGGTCCGAGGACGCTCGCGAACCCTCGGTAGATGAAGGAGCCCCGCGAGCAGCGGAGTGAGCCCTCGGTAAATGCGGGCATTATTATGAGGACGGCGTGTCTAACTGCGAGAATCACCTGGGCCCCTTTTGTAGAAGCATCCCTGGCAGTTGGGAAACACCTAAGTAGGCTGCCCTCACGCCGCAGTCAGGGAAGTCGGGGTTCCAGAGCCCATCCAGCACTCCACCCGCTGCTGCAGCCCCTGGGGTCCATTTGCTAGGGGGCCACGGGAGCTCAGCAAGGGGTCTAGAGTCACCAGTCCCACAAGAGGGTGCAGGCTAGCAGGCCAGCCTACGGCCGGCTGTCCCTGAGCCCATATGCCCTATTTATTAACCCCTTCAGGATGCTGGCACTGTCAGAGGAACCTCGGGGAAAAGACGTCTCGCAGAAGTCGGCCATCTACTTCAGGCTGGGAGTAAAAGACCACGGGAGCGACTGCGGAGCATCTGGGAATTAAATCAAGCGCTGTAGAGGGATCCAACAAAGACAGGAGCTTGCCTACAGGCCCAAGCCGCAGGGTTCACCAGGCTGACACAGGAATCAAGAACGGTTCCTCGCATCAGCGCCTGGCGCCCACCCGTGGCCACTTTGGGAATCACATTTAGCTCTGCCCAAGGTCAGGCCCTCCAGCAAAGCTCTGTCAATTCCAAATTATCTTCTCAACTTTCCTGGTTCACCCTTCCCACTGGTTAAGAAAAGGTCTTAGAACACACACCAGCTGGTTACTCATTACACATTTATTGTACATTTTCACAATCTGGATGCGTCACAGAATTGGGGGCATGGGGGGAGGGAAGGGGGGGCAGGGGACACTGGGATAATATGGGGGGTCTAGAACACAGCACCCCCACCCCCAGCATCTCTCCCTACCCTTTCACACCACAGCTTAGATCTCCCTGCTCCCCCTCCACACAGAAACCTTGAGTGTGTAGGGAAGAGTGAGTTTGGGGGGGTCCCCTCCAGCAGGTTAAGGGACTGGACCCTCAGACCCCTAAAATTGTGCCATTTAAAAAGACATTAGACCCTTCCTCTATCACTTCACCTAAGGAGGAAACAACTCCTGGGGCTCAACTGCCCTGGAGAGGGGCGAGAATCCCCATCTTCCAGCAAGTCCCATACACACATTGGCAGTGACTAGTACCCCCACCCTGAATTCAGGGGGGCAGTCAGAGGAGCTGGGCAGTGATGGGAGCAACACCCCCCCCCCCCAAACTGGGGAGGGGAGTTTCGATCCAAACCCCAGCAAGGGTAGGGCCAGATTTCAGGCAGGAATTGGGGGGATTCTCTGCCCTGCCCCACTCCTCCCCGAGGCAGTGATGACCCCCACACACTGACAGCCAGCTCTCCCAAAAGAGTCAGATTGTGGCCCACCCCCAAACACTCCTGGTGGGAGGAGGAGGAGGCAGATCAGGTGGATGGGAGGGAGGGAGACCCCATGGGAATGTCGGTTGAGTGCCCCACATGAAAACTGGGGAGCAGGAATGTGGGGAGAGACTCCAAGTGGCAAACTATTGGTCCATCATGACACACTGAACTCCAAGACACTTACACACCAGCTGGGGAGAGGAGGAGGAGGGGACAAAAGGTCTGGAAAATGGGGGTAGGGAGGCAAACCAGACTAAAGGGGCTAGGAGGGGGTGATTCTGGGGGCCAGGAGAGGCTGGCTCTCCAAAATCCCAGGCTCCCACCACCTGCAAGTAATGTCATGCAAATGAAAGACTGATACAAGGACCATGGGGACTAACTCCTCAGTAAAAAAGAAGAAACATGGGTGGAAAGAATGAAGAACGATGGAACGAAAGAGAAGGAACCAAAAGGGATGTCAGTATGTAAATGAATGCTAATTAACATGCTGGAAGCTCCCAGAAGACCTTGGGATTCTTAGGACCAAGTGGGGCCAGTCTCAGGGCCTCCCAAAGACACAAAGAAGATGCACCTTGGGAGTCCTGGACAGTTGCTTTTTGTTTTTTTTTGTTGTTGTTTTTTTGTTTTGTAGGGAGTGGAGGTACAGGGAAGGCCAGGGGGAGAGGAAGGGATCAGCTAAATCCAGGGGAAGGAGGAGAGGAAGAGGAACTATTGCATAGCAGATGCAAATGAAGGGATTCAGGGCTGGTCAGGAAGAGAGGGAAGGGGAAAGAGGAAAAGAGAAGAGATGGGAACCTCAGGGAGGGGAGTTAAGGACAACCGGAAAAATCTTCTAGTAATAAAACTACAAACAGACCAAATATATATAATATTATATATGTATAAATAACAGCTGGCTATTTACAGGGGGGGGGGCACACACACGGGGACACACACACATGGATCCAGGGGAGGGGAGCTGGAAGATATGGCTGAGAGGTGAAGGAGCGGCTGGGGATGGGGGGGAGAGGTGGGGAGAGGCCCTTCTCTGGGCAGGGCAGGCTCCTCAGGGGTTTAAGAGCTGAAGTAAACTGTAGAGAGGGAAAGAGAAGGAAGAAGGGGGGGGAGGAAGAGAGAGAAAGCAGTGTGTCAGGCCTGGCCCTGCTCCCAGCCTCCCCACCCCCCAGCCCTCTCAGCCTTAGGTTCTCCATCTGGAAAGCAAGGGTCTGGACTGGTAGGTTCCAAGATCTCTACAACTCCATGGTATGGCCTTGGGGCCACAGACTCCTCATCCTCTAGGCTCTCTGGGCCCAAAAGTTCTCAAACAGTAGGGTATTTGACTTCCTAGCCATGTCTCAAGCCCCTGGCCCTTGCCTGCTCCCCCAATCCCCAATTCCAGGGTTCCCAGACTAGGTTTAGGCCCAAAAAGGATCCTCAAAGGAGCAGTAGGGATCCACCAGCTTTGCTGTTTCCAAAAACCTTAAAAGAAACTGCCTAGAACCAGGCAAAGTGCAAGCTAAACAGCAGCAAGGTTTGGGGCTCTAGATGAATCAGAGCTGCACTGGCAGCTCTATATGCTTTTTGCTGAGTAGTAAAAACTAGGTTAATGACCTTCAAAACCTAGAAGGGGAAACCTCTCCAGAGGAAGGGCCCTAGCCAGTCCTGCCCTACTCACCGATGATGATGATGAGGATGATGGCGCAAATCACTCCCAAGATGATCATCATCTGGGGGCGAGAGGGGGGAGGGGGTCAGTGACACAGACCGTGACACTCCCGGTCGCCCCTCAGTTAGTTCTTACACCAGCCCTCCTGGGTGCTCCCACCCTTACCTTGAGGTTTTTCCACCAGTATTTGCGCTTGAGCTTGGCTGCACTGGTTTCAAACTGGGAGGCCCCTGCCTGGAGTGCATCTGCACGGTCGTCCAGCTCTGACAGCTTCTGGTCCCGCTCCAGGACCTTGTCCACGTTCACCCTCATGATGTCCACCACCTGGAGGAGGGGCCCACGAGGCAGGGGGTGTGCCAAGGCCACCGCAATGAGGGCACTCCTCAACCAAGCACCCACAGAGGGAACATGCACCCCGATGCTGCCAGGCTAACATGCCAAGGACACACAGAGAACATGCCTAGCACACCTGGGGACATGCAAGGAGCACACATCAGGGGCATGCTGACAGCCAGACATCTCGGATGTCAGAGCAGCACCCTCTATGTACTGAGCCTCAAGCAACCTGTCCATCACCAGACCACACCTGCTGGGACTGAAGCGCCCCAGGCAATCAAGGCTGACGAACACCCCAGGGCCGCTCGGAATGCAAGCTTAACAGGGAAGGGGCAGGGTATGTCTTTGTCCCCAAACTCATAAACTCATCACCTCCAACCCACGGTGGGCCCCCGACCGGTTTGCCAACCCTCAGGGTCCTTCCTCCTTCCTTGGACAACCCCCGTCCCCCGCCCCGCACTCACCTCATCCACCTGGGCCTGGGTCTGCTGCAGTCTCCTGTTACTGGTGAGGTTTGGAGGGGGCGCAGGGGGGCCCCCCTCCCCAGCCGGGGCGGCAGGGGGGGCGGTGGCAGCGGTAGCCGACCTGAGGGGCAGGGACGGATTAAGACCCGAGGCCTGGAGCCACCGGCCCCGCGGCCAGGGCTCCGCCCATCCTCCTGTCCATCCATCCGTCCCTCCCTTTCTCCTTCGCCGCAGGAAGGCCACCCGATGGGAGCCCTGGACTCCGTCCGGCCCCGCCGCCGCTTAGCTGCGTGACCTTGAGTCGGGCCCCCTCCCCCCCCCGGGCCTCAGTTTCCCCGCCCGTCAAATAAGGGCGACCTCAAAGACAAGGTCTGGGGTCGACCCGAAATGACAGGCGGCGGCGGGGCCGGGACGGGCGGACGCGGGGCCCGCTCCCTCCCGCGGCCACCGCCCGCGCCGCCAGCCCGGGGACGCGGCGCTCTCCAGCTGCCCGCGCGCAGTCACGGGCGCCGGCCTGGCCTCGGGGCGCCGACCGAACCCCCGCCGCTCCCCGGACCGGCTCCAGAGGGCGGCGGCCGGGGCAGGCAGACCCGGTGCGGGTGCGGACGGCCGACTCACATGGCGGGGTCGGCGGGCGGGCGACTCGGCAGCTGCGGCGGCGGCGGCGGCGGCGGCGGCGACGGCGGCGGCTCGCGCTGGCTCCGACTGGCGCTGGCTGCCCGGGACGGGAAGATGGCGGCCGCACGTCACCCACATCCGGGCACTGCGGGCGGGGGCGGGGCGCGGCGGGCGGTGCGTCGGGAGCAGGGCGGTGGGGGCGGGGTGCGGCCGGCCGCGCGGCGGACCAGGGGCCCCAGCTCCTGCCGCAGCTGCGTGAGCCGGGAGCCCCGGCGCTGCGGCTCCCCGCACCCTCCGCCGACCTGCCCTGTCGGGCCGCAGCCTCTCAGGCGCACCTCTGCCCCCCCTGGCCCGGACGGCGCCCCAGAGGCCGAGGCCACGTCCTCCCGCACCCGCGAAACCCGTAAAACAGTCCGCACCCCACATCCTCCGCAAGGGCCCCAAGGCCGGCGACCTGCTTCTGCGTCTGCAATGGGCTGCGGGGGGGTGGAGGGGGCGTGGGAAGGGGCAAGTGCAGGTCGCCGGGGCAATGCGGGTAGCTGAGACCCTGCTTTTGAGGTGGACGGAGCGGCGGGAGCTGGTGCCCTCGGCCCGCCCCGCGGGTGCAGGGCTCAGCCGAGGCCTGGGGCACCGGGCTGCTGAGGAGCGGGGTGTGAAAGGAGAAGAGGCGGGCTCTACCCCTCCCCGCCCCCACCCCAAGCAAATCACCGCAAAGCGTGCAAGTTGCCTCTCGTCCCTCACAACTGGGGCTCAGACCGGGGTTGCTTGACTGAGATAGGGCAAGGTTAAGGCCTAGGGACGAGGACACGAGGCTGTCCCGTGGGGCTGCTTCCCATGGTGGCCACAGACCAGCCAAATCCCAGCTCTGCCCTAGAGCTGGGTCCCCTGCCGGGCAGCAGAAGGAGGGCTCTCAGCCTCTGATCCCAGGCTGCAACAATAAGGGGTTTTGGGGGTTTTCTGTTTGTTGTTTTTCTTTAGGGGGCGACGGGAGGCAAGGGCTGCCCTGCAGTACCCAGGTGCAAGGTACTACTGTACATGTGGGTTAGCCTCCTAGGTGTGACCTTGGCAAGTTCTTGTCCTATCTCTGGGACCCCACCTATGTTATATTTGTAGGTGCTACCTATATGTTAAGTGGCTTGATCTAGAACATGGTAGGAGGTGATTATACTTGTCCCCTTCATCCCCTCTGGTCTCTCTTTAGATCCTCTAAGCAGCAGCGGTACACACAGGTCCCCAGCAGGCCTGGCCCTTCAGAGAGAAGATGGGACCAGATGAGCTGCCTATCTTGTGGGGTGGAGCAGGATAAATCTCAAAAGGGAAGGAGGGCGTGTGTTAGAGGAGGCATCTTGTCCCAGCCCAGGGGTGCTCAGTGCATTCCCGGAAGGGGAGCAGAGGAAGACGGGTGGCCTTGGTGTCTGAGACAAAGAAGAGCCAGCTTCTTCCCTCCCCCACCCAGGCTTCCCAGGGCCTCTGGTGTGAGAGCCTGCCTTATGCAGCGCCCCACCTCCTCCTGGCAGAAGCATGGAGGACTGGCTCTGTCACCAGAGGTGTCATTTCCCAGCTGTCTGGGGGAGGTGAGTGAACACGGAGCTTGTGTCGGGTGTGGGGACTCAGCAGATCTAAGATAGAGTCTCAGCTCCCTCCCCCTCCAAGGAGGAGCCACTTCTGCACTGGCTCAGCCTCTGTGAAAAGGGAGAAAAGAGCGGGCTTGCCTGGGGGCCCAGATGGCACTGTAGGGTGCTAGCTTTTGTTTTTTGGCCCTGAGGCTACTCTGTTTTCTAGCCAGAGAACAAAGATGCCAAATTCCACGCTTTTAGGTTCAAAAGCTGCAGTGTCTGGGTCTATGATGGGGAAGGAGTTACAAACAGGCAGACGTCCCACCCCCACTGGCCCCTGCTACCCTCCCTGCACTAGCTGGAGAGAAGCTCGAGGAGAGCCAGCCAAGATGTTAGACCTTGTTTTCAGAGTGAGCTTCATTTCCCCCAATGGCCAAGTCCAGAGAACATGGGAGGGACAGAACCCAGAATACACCTGGGGAGTCAAGGCCATGGAGTGTGACTTGGAAAGCTGGCAAAGGGCTCTTGGGTCCTGAGGCAGCAGCAGGAGGGTAGAAATGAGGCCATGTCTGATCCATTGACATGGGGACCTGGGAGGATTTATATCAAGGGAGGACTCTCCCTGCCAACCCCCTTAAGTCACGGTGCTAAGGGACTCCTCAAATTTAGATCAATGGTGGAGTCAGGAGAAGGAGATGGCGTGGGATGACGGAGTTCACCTGGAAATGGATAAGGGAATGTTTTCTGCAAGCAGTAGAATGAAGACCCAAAATAGAAGTTGAAGTAAAGAAAAATAGAGCATTATCTTTGCAGACTGAGACAGTGGCTTCCGCATTTGCCTGCTTTGGGGTTCGGAGGCCAAATCTCTGGGTCCCACTGCCAAGGCTCATGGAAAAGATGTGGGCGGGGTCCTAGTTCATTTCCAACAAGCACCTCTGGTGACTGACAGGCGGCCAGGAGAAGAACTTTAGTGAATGTCTTCTCTCCTGTCTTCCTCTTCTAAGGACACCGGACTTAGATATTAGGATGGGACTGGGGGTGGGTCATTCCCACGCTGACTCATGAACTTGTTCCATGAGTCAAAACCTCACCACATGGTAATTAATTTCAGAAACCTTGTGTGTCCCTCAGTGCTAGTAAGGACAAGGCCTTTTAATTAGGAGTAGGAGAGTGCCCTTGGCAATGCTGCCAGGAACAGGGACCCAGGGGCTCTCCCCACCTCTGTCCCAATCAGCTATCAAGCCTGTGACCTCTGTGACCTCTCGCTGAGCACTCCCCGTCTCCCCACCAGTTCTGGAGGGCATGGGGGCTGCCTGTCCAGCCCTGGACTCCTGCAGGGAAAGGAAACTCCCAGGATCCTATCTTTTTTTTTTTTTTTTAAAGATTTTATTTATTTATTTGACAGAGAGAGAGATCACAAGTAGGCAGAGAGGCAGGCAGAGAAAGAGAGAGAGAGAGAGAGAAGCAGGCTCCCCGCTGAGCAAAGAGCCCGATGTGGGGCTCGATATGGGGCTCGATCCCAGGACACTGAGATCATGACCTAAGCCGAAGGCAGCGGCTTAATCCACTGAGCCACCCAGGCGCCCCCCCAGGAGCTTATCTTGAGCTAGGGGCTTCACATGGATTTAGATGCGTTCCATTTAATTACACACTAATGTGACTTTATTCTCCTTGCAAAATAATAAATCAGGGGCACCTGGGTGGCTCAGTGGGTTAAGCCTTTGCCTTCAGCATTGGCCTTGGGCTTTCTGCTCAGTGGAGAGCCTGCTTCCTCATCTCTCTGCCTGCCTCTCTGCCTACTTGTGATCTCTGTCAAATAAATAAAATCTTAAAAAAAAAAAAAAATAAAAACACAAACACGCACAGACTATATGCATTAAGCCCCTTCCTTTTTTTTTTTTAGCTTTCCAATTACAGGGTTTATTTTTTCTTGTGCCCTCCCCCCCAACCTGTAACTATCTCTGTATTTTCCATTTCGTTTTTATTTTTACTGTTTTTGAGACACAGAGAATATGAGCGGGCGTGGGGAGAGAGAGTCAGAATCTTAGGGAGTGGTCCCAACCCGGGGCTCAATCTCAGGACCATGAGATCATGACCTGAGCTAAAACCAAGAGTTGGATGCTTAACTGGCTGAGCACCCAGGTGACCCCCTTCCAGTTTTGGGTGGGTTTTTTTTTGGTTTGCGATGTGGGTTTTTTTGGTTGTTTGTTTTTTGCTTTTTTAACATATGGGAGGATTCTCTTTCTCATTTTGCGGGCCTCCCTCAAATGTCTGCTGGTCCTTGGCTTTAATAAGGAGCCACCAAGAGGCTGATTGGAAGGTGTGTGTGTGTGTGTGTGTGTGTGGTGGGGGAGGATTTATTGACCCTTGGCTTTCCCTGCAGGACGGTGGATGCCTTTTAACTGGGATTCGGAAATGTTGATAGGTGGCAGGCTTTCTCGGGGCTGTTCAGTTTTCTGAGAGAAGCCTATCCTGCATTCTCCCTTCCCACCCTCTCCGTGTGTGGAGGGGCGAGAAACTGGAGCCAGATGGGGGCTCCTGCTTGTAGCCTCAAGCCTCCGGTCTACTGCTCCTGCTATCCCCAAGTCCAAAGCCTCCCTGAAAATCAGGATGTGGGGGATGGTATGTGCGACCCAGAGGGGAGAAGGGAGGGAGCTCGAAAGGTTTCAACAATTTGAATCTGGGATCTCAGCCACCACTGTCCCCCCACCAAGGTTCAGCCAGGCCTTGACAGGAATCCGGTGACCTTCAGAATCTCCGGATGTCACGTCTAGACTCCCCCTGTCCTTGCTTGCCCTGCAATCTGCCTTCAGCCGCTGCTGAAATCTCCTGTCCTCTGCTATCTCTCTGGTCTCTTGGTCCTTGTCGATGTACCTATCAGTCTTTGACTCCTCTCTTGTTACTTCCGTTCTGGAAGGGAGGGAAGGCAAATGTTCGTGGATGGTCTTCCTTATTTAGCCAGAAAGCGCACCACTATTTACTGCTTCAGCACTGGCTTTTAGGTTGTTTCCAATTCTTTTGCTCTTAGGAAGCTCTTAACAGTGCTCTTAGGAAGGCTGCTGTAAATAGTCCCCAGGATCAACCAACTCAGAACAGTCCTGTGGGGGCGGTCCTGTCTTGACCTTACATTTGGGGAAACTGAGCTCAGAGAAATGCCTTGATGGAATCTTTAAGTTTCTTTCACATATAGAATACCCCTTTAAAGAGTTTTGTTTGTGTGTTTGTGTGCTGTTGTTGTTGTTTGTATAAGGGCACCTGGGTGGCTCAGTCAGTTAAGTGTGTGCCTTCAGCTAGGTGCTGATCCCAGGGTCCTGGGATCGAGTCCTGCTTCGGTATGCCTCCTCCCCCTGCTTGTGCTCTTTCTCTGACAACGAAAGAAAAGAGCCATTTGTATAAAACATATATATATACATAAGGTGGTACCTTTTTAACCCGATCTCCCTGCCCCAGTGCCAAGCACAGTGCCAGAAACAAGGTCAGTGAATGAATAATGAACGACAAGGAACTACAGTTTCAGCGCGGGGTGTTGTAAAAGCCGATCCAGCACAGCAGGCAAACGGATTGCAAATGGGTAGTGCCTAGGCACCTGTTTGGGGTGAATGGGTTCAGGCAGGGCCTATGTGCCCACGGTTCCCATGAGGACAGCCCCGTTTGGGCTGGGCAGCTCCTGTCCCAGCAGAGCCATGTGGGTTTGCATGGTGGGAAAGCCAGGTGCCAGAGCACGGTGTGGGTAAGCAGATCACAGTCTTCTGGACCTGGGACGTTTCCTGGTCCCAAATCCTGACTATGCAACCCTCTACTCATTAGAGACTCACTGGGGTTTACAGGTTCCTCCTGTGTTTGCTGGGAGGTATAGGGGGCTCCAGACTGAAGGGGCCACATGCTAATCTCCCCTCCATCTCATACACCATGTCCAGAGCCTGGCAGGTAGAAGATGCTGAATGAAGGCCTGTGGCTTTTTTTTTTTTAAGTAATTTCACACCCAACATGGGGCTCGAACTCCCATCCCCCAGATCAAGCTTTGGATGCTCTATGGACTGAGCTTGCCAGGCGCCCCTCAATGACAACTGAATGAGTCAATGGAGTTGGCCTGATGGCCAGACTTGGGTTCTGCCCCAGCTCTCCGTTTGCATCAAGTTAATGGCCTTTCTTTGGGCCTCATGTTCCTCATTGGTCAAACGAGCCCTCTTTCATTCTCCTGTGCTGACACCAGGAGCCTCAGTAATACCCAAGAAAGATCATCAAAACGCAGTGTGTTTGTCAGTTAGACCTCAGTAAAGCTGACGGGGGCGGAGGCACAACCACCCAAGACATTGCAGTCTTTCATGGAAGTTACAGTCAAGACACTTGCCAACACAGCTCAAACTGATTTCAACCAAGAAGGAGAATGTGAGGGCTCTCTCGCTGCAGGCTGACTGGAAATAGCAGGAAACAGGCATTCCCCTGATGTCATCGGAAATCTATTTCTCCTTGCTAAGCTTTGCTGGACTCTAACTTAGCTTGATTTCCAAACAGGGAACATGAGCAGCTGTAGGCTCCCATTCTTTATAAAAATGTTATAGTTTTGTCTTTTTAAATAGTGTGTGTGCCTCAAGAGTCTGCAAAGTACACAAAAGCCCCTGGAGAAAATCTCCCTCAACACCAGTCTTCCCAGTTACCTCGGGCCTCCTTCCAGACATGGGCACTGCGCATGGTTTCCTCTTTTTACACGGATGGAGGCAAACTATAGGAACCATGCCACAGGGTCTTTTTGTCACTTAACCCATGGAGATTGTTTTTTTATTTTTTTAAGTTTTTTATTTAAGTAAACTCTGCACCCCATGTGGGTCTCCAAGTCATGACCCTGAGATCGAGAGTCCCAGGATCCTCCCACTGAGCCGGGGAGGGAAAGGACCCCTCTTCGAGAGTCTTTCTTTCCTGGCCACCGAGTATTACACTGTAATATAATTTCACCAATCTCCTGGTGACAGACATAATTTGCAAACTCAAGCAAAGCTGTGAAGAATAATCATGTTCACATCACACCTACGTGCAAAAAGGCAGAGCTAGCTCCTAGTTGTGAAAGTCTTGGGTCAAGAGTGCCTGGGTAGCTCAGTGGGTAAAGCCTCTGACTTCAGCTCAGGTCATGATCCCAGGGTCCTGGGTTCAAGCCCCACGGCCCTGGGATTAGCCCACATTGGGCTCTGCTCAGTGAGGAGCCTGCTTCCCAGTTTTTGATTTTTGTGGCTATTGCCAAATTGGGCTCTGTGTGTCACCCACTTTTACTCCCACCAACAAAGAGGTGAGTCCTGTTTTCCCTAAATCCACGCCCTCTTCAACTCTTTAATGACATTATTTGGGCATTACAAGTTAAGTTAAACATGATTTGTATTTCTCCTATGGTGAATAAGCCTAGGCATCTTTTCATGTATTTGAGAGATCTTTGTATTTCCTCTCCTGTAAAAAAAGATCCATATGATTTTTCTGTCCTTTATTATTGGACTACTGGTATATTTCTTACAGATTTGTAGACTTCTGTGTTTTAGGGTTAGCCCTTTCTCTACAGTATGAATTCTATTTTCCCTAGATTGTCATTTATGTTAGCTTTCGCTTATGATTTTTTTTTTACCATGCATGCTTTTTACCTTTTTAATACATATTTAAATGCATCAGGCTTTTCTTTTCGGACTTCTGTGTTTTGTTTTCACACCCAGCAATGTCCTCTTCACTCCAAACTATTTACTGCTGTGGTCTTCTTGCCACAGATGCACACCCTCGATCTAACGATGAGAAAACACTGCACAAATTCAGATGGAAAGGGGCCCCTGGGTGGCTCAGTGGGTTGGGCCTCTACCTTCCGCTCAGGTCATGGTCTCAGGGTCCTCGGATTGAGCCCCTCATTGGGCTCTCTGCTCAGCGGGGAGCCTGCTTCCCCCTCTCCCTGCCTGCCTCTCTGCCTACTTGTGATCTCTGTCTGTCGAATAAATAAATTAAATCTTTAAAAAAAAATTCGAATGGAGAGACATTCTGCAAAACCACTCACCAGGACTCTCCAAATGCGACAAGATGGTGAAACGCAGAAAAAGGAGGAACGGAGGGACCGTCTCAGGTTGGAAAAGCCTAAGAGTGACAATTGAATGTGATGTGTAATCCTGATTTAGAGGCTGAGGCAGAAAAGAAGAATTAGGAGGAAAGCTATTCCAGTCAGAGCTGTGGATGAGTTCATAGCATGGCATGAACACTCATTTCCTGGTTTCCCTAATCATGACGTGGCCACGTGAGATGCTCATGTTTGGAGGATCTGGGTGAAGGTTATACAGGAGATTTGAACAATTTTGTGACTTTTACTGTAGGTCTGAAATTAGTAAAGATAAAAGGTTAAAAATTCCAAGTTTTCTTTCAGTTCTTTTATGCTTGTATTTTTTACACTGTCACCTTTGATCTATTGGTAATAGTGGTGTAAGGTATCAATCCTTATTTTTCCCCAGACGGCTACTCAATTTTCTAATAACCTTTATTGACTAATTCCTCTTTTCCCCACTGTTTTTTTTTTTTTTTAAAGATTTTATTTATTTATTTGACAGAGATCACAAGTAGGCAGAGAGGCAGGCAGAGAGAGGAGGAACCAGGCTCTCTGCTCTGCAGAGAGCCAGACACGGGGCTCAATCCCAGGACTCTGGGATCATGACCTGAGCCAAAGACAGAGGCTCAACCCACTGAGCCACCCAGGCACCCGGTTTTGGTTTTTTTTTAAGTCTTTTAATTTTTGTGGGTTTTTTTTTTCAAAGATTTTATTTATTTGTCAGAGAGAGAGAGAATAAGCAGGGGGAGTGGCAGAGGGAGTGGGAGAAGCAGGGCTCCCCAGGGAGCCCGACATGGGGCTGGATCCCAGTACCCCAGGATCATGACCTGAGCCAAAGCCAGATGCTTAACAGAGCTATCCAGGCGTCCCAAATCATCTATTTAATTTTTAAACTCAGCTCATAAAATTCACCATCTTTGCCATTTTTAGGTGTACAATTCAGTAGTAAGTACGTTCATGCTGTTTTACAACCAATTCCTAGAATTATTTTCATCCTGCAAAGCTAAAAGGCTTTACCCTGTCAACAACTCCTCATCCCTACCCCCTCAGCCCCTGGCAGCCACCATTTACATTCTCTAAGACTCTGCTTCCCTTTGGTACCTCATATGAATAGACTCAAGCAGAATTTGTCTTCCATATGCTGGTTGATGAGCTAACTTAACAAAAATAGTAAGTAAGGTGGTATTAAAAAAAAAAAAAATAGTAAGTAAAATCTTAAAAAACAAAACAAAACAAAAACCACTATCAGTTCTCCAAAAATAGTAAACGTTTATGTATGTACATAAGTTTATTATAAATCTTACTGATTCAAAGGATGTATAAGACAGAACTTACAAATAATAAAACATACAATTTCTTAACTGTAAATTCCACTCTTGTGTTCATGACTACGTAGACCGAGTTGTGTCCCAACTCCAAGGTATCTCCAGTATGAATGTTGATTGGTATTTTAATTCACGGTTTTGAGTAAGACGAAAATGAAACACTGGGGGTGTGTGAAGACTTCACTCGTTCCTCAATGACTTGACGAACTTCTTTGCTGAATCTGACAATAGTTTGCAACTTCTGGGGGGAATCTCATTTTGTGTGCCATTCACAATTTAACAGGCATGACATTTTTCAATTTAACCTGCATTATTAACATTTCCTCCATCACCTTCTTAAATCCAGACAACCAACTAAGCCCGATATGTAGCATTCGCCAATTTCTGGGGTGTAAATACTCCTACTGGGGCCAAATTCAAAATGTCAACTTGATGTCTCTATGAGTTGGGAAGAGAAACACAGATTACTGGCCCATCCTTATACAGCACCGCCACTATACAGACACAATACACGTAAATGAGCACCAGAGCACATGACAGTAAAACGTGGAAAATAATCAGGAACCTGAAACTAATGGAACACTGTGTGTCAACTATACTCAGTAAAAATAAATAAAATTCCTACAAACTAAAAAAAGAAACAAAAAAAAATCAGGAAGTAATGAGTTTTGCATATATTACCTCTGGGATTCTTTTTTTGTTTGTTTGTTTACACATCTGTTTTTAAATATAATTTATCTGTGGAGTTTACATGATTTCTGATAATGGCTGTGGCGCAACGAGCCCACAGTGTTTCTGAAAAACAAAAAGTCCGCTTTCAGCAATCAGCGAACCCCATCCGTGGGTGCAGGCAACAGCCAGAATGCTATGGAATGTGACCTTCCCGACTAGCCTGTAAGCACGACCCGCAATGTCCACCTTCCTTGCCTCCAGCACAGTCTACCCCCCAATTCTGCTCCAGCCACACCGCCGGACCCCAAGAGCCACAGGATCTGTGGTGGCTGAGGCTGAGCAGGGATCATGTTGAGCACGACTCCCGCAATGCCTACCACAGTGCCTACCACAGTGCCTACCACAGTGCCTTTGCATGCAGTTGGGTGCTCAGTAAGTAGCCAATAAACGCTCAAGATAAAAGGCTCCCAGAAGGGACAGGCGCGGAGGGAAAAGTTGATTCCATGTGTGTGAGGCATCACCTTGGACACCTTTGCTTATTTAGAATGGCCTGGACTCCATCATTTAGGACAGAGAAACTTTCCGCACATAACACTGACCTGCGCGAGGAAACTGGACCTCACGAACACTGGTCGTGGGACAGGACAACCCTTCACACTTTGCTAGCTGCTAGCGCTTCTGCACTAGGCCCAACTGTGTTTCCAAAGGCTCCCTCTGACCACGTTCCGGCCGCGTGCAAGCCACCAGAGCTGCGGGCTCCCACCACACCCATGGTGCCACCCCGGGGAAGCCCTGCCCACCTTCCGGAGCCGGTGGTCCTCTCTGCCAGGGCGAGAGGAAAAGGGCGAAGCACCAAGTAGGAGCGACAAGAACAGTGACTTACTACAAATCTCGAGACACCCACGGCACTGCCCTACAGCTAAAGGAAACGGCTGCAGTCCCGATACGGAAAGAGACCCTTGTCATTAACTGACAAGGGCTTCTGGAAAGAATCAGTAACACATGAACATGTAGCAAATACGTCACTAACGACCAAAAGACAAACAAAAAACTACCCGTTTGTAACGAATAAAAGTCGCGATCGCCAGGCAGAATCAGAAAGGAGCGACCAGGGTGTTGCAAGTCCCGGCCACGCAGAGACGCTAATCACGTATCATGCGAACTCCAATCATCATATTCCGATCTGCCCTCCCAAAGGAGGAACAGGTAAGGATTATCCTACCTGACGATAAAATAACTTTTCTGCGCATTCCTTACTCAGGGCAAAGGAGGCCGCTTTCGTTTAGGGTGAGTAAATAACGCGCGGACCCAAGCAACCTGAAATTATCTAGGCTCTCCCATTTCTACTGCTAGATGTATTTGCAGTTACTAAAGACATTCCCCCCACCCCCGACATTTGGCTGCAAAAAACCTGATAATAATAATAATAAACGAATCCCTCCCAGAATGCTCCACTCAGGAGCTTGGCACCCTAACAGCAGAGAGCACTTGTTATTTACATATCCCCGCCTACTTCCTTCCGCTATTCGCTACCGTAATAACCAAAATAAAAGCGAAACTAGGAGCTGACAGTGCAAGGCTGCAAAATAGTCCTGCGTTTCCTTAGTAGTTTGGCTACCCCAATCCTCCCCTAAACGTTTTTTTAAGTCTTGATCTTACTCTAAAATATATTTTATTACAAAGCACTGAAGAAAACGCTGATCATCCCAGACTCGAGTGATAATTACCCTAACAAGAAAAATGACATCCTCCACCAAATGCAGTGTTACTGTGGAGGGCTGAAGATGTCCTTTCTTCTTCCAGGAATGGTGAGTTGTCCCTTGCTCCTCCAACCTTCAATCCTATGCTCCTGGCATGAACGTATCAGAAAGGTTTCTTTTTCAGCCCAAAGACGCTGATGAACAATGCTATTTCGGTGATAGCGGGGAGGGCACTGCGGACAGAAGGGGGTGGATTCAAGGATCCTTCAAAAAAAAAAAAAATCCCCAAATTCCCAAACCAGAGACTCCACCCCTAAAGTGTAGGAGATGGGGGACTTCAAGAGACTACAGCAGATTGAATGGATCCGCTATATCCTCCCAGACCATGGAGTAAAAAGGCCTGCGTGGGGGGAAGCCTTCAGAATGAGTAAACCTTCCTCCCCTATCCAAAACATTGGCGGCCACCATACCTGCAGAAGACAAAAATGTACCAGTATGTGGTGCACTCCCAACGCTCGAATATGAAAAAGGACAGGGCCACGGACGCACTACAGTGAGCCCCAATGGCTTGGGAATGCACTAGAGTCAAGGAACGCCTTTGGTTCAATAGGTGGTGATGAGCCACAAAAGGCATTGCTGGGGGACGCCTGGGTGGCTCAGTTGGTTCGGCTCAGTTGGTTCGGCTCAGGTCATGATCCCAGCGTCCTGAGATCGAGTCCCACATCCGGCTCCTTGCTCGGCAGGGAGCCTGCTTCTCCCT
Source organism: Mustela erminea (assembly GCF_009829155.1). Taxonomy (NCBI): domain Eukaryota; kingdom Metazoa; phylum Chordata; class Mammalia; order Carnivora; family Mustelidae; genus Mustela; species Mustela erminea. The sequence goes on from NC_045631.1 coordinate 2,794,659, forward strand.
CTGCCTCTGCCTGCCATTCTGTCTGCCTGTGCTCACTCTCTCCCCCCCTCTCTCTGATAAATAAATAAAATCTTAAAAAAAAAAAAAAGGCATTGCTGGGACTGGCGTCTGAACTGTTTCACCCCCTGCTCCTGCACCACACTGCAAAGGCTAGAGCCTGCAGCCCTGACTTCTGAGTTCTAGAACAGCCATGTGAGTACAGACCAGGGCTGGGCCTGCATAGCTGGGATCCCAGGCTACCCCAACCCAGTGTCTAGGGGCCTACCTGGATCCTTCAGGTCCAGGGCGCCCCATCTACCCCAGGCACACGAGAATACTCACAGTGACTTGACACACTGCTGGAAATCACCAGGCAGCAGCCTGGTCTTCCCAGCTACAATTCAAGTGTCAAGAGCCTTCCCCGGTCCATCTTGTTCATCTCTCTCTCTCTCTCTCTCTTATTCATTTATTTAGCTGTCTCTTCTGAGTTTCCACAGTGCCTCTTCCTATCTTTACACACTCCTATAGCCCAGAGCTGCTCACACTGGGTTACAGAATGTCTGAGCATCTACCTCTTCCTCAAGGTGGAAAACTGTCTTTTACTCTACTCCCATTTGGGATCTCAGTGCTTGGTGCATGGCGGGAGCTTAACAAACGACTGAAGATTGTATTAAATCTTCACATTGCCTAAGAAGATCTGTGAACTGGAGAGGCTGTTTGCCCCGGCCAGAGCACGAGTTAGGTGGCTGGAGGGAGTGGAGATGGAAATGCGCCGTGCATAAAAGGATACAGATGAGGCTCTGGGTGCTGTTGAACATGGAAACTCCCGAGAAGAAACCCGCCAGCTCCACTGCAAAGAGGCCAAGGGTGACTGAGAGCGCTACCACCAGCCTGCAGAGAGGAAGGGGACAGGCTCAGGTCTCCTGGACTTCTTCGATGACCCCTCCACTCTCACTACCTCTGAATTCTGACCACCACCACCGGCCCCCCCCCCCCCCCGAGCGCTCACTGAATGTCCTGCTTCTCGTACTCCTCCGGGGTGAACGTGAGAGGCAGGCAGGCCTGGATGTTGCTGTCCTAGGAAGCAGAGCAGAGCGGAAGAAAGTGAAAGAGGGGCGGGCTGCGGGGCAGCTCCGGGGTCAGAGGGGGACGGGAGCACCCGCCCACGTAAGGTCCTGGGGAAGTGGCGCCGAGCGGCTAGGAGCACGCCAAGGTGGGAATGGAGTTGGGGGGCGGGAGGTGGTAGCCGTGGGTCTTACCCGGGACCAGAACAAGGTGATGACGACCACCAGATGCGCCAGGAGCGTCAGGAAGCGAGAGGGCACAAGCCCCGAGATCCGGCCCATGGCCCCGCGGGGGCAGGGGTACCGAATGCAGCGGAGGCCGCGCTCCGCTGGGCTGAAAGCTCAGGAAGGGCCACTCCTCAAGTCTCGCCAGCCCGCACGCAAAAATTCGACTGCCGCCTCCTTCCCGCTCGCGCCGGCACCTCCCAGTTGCCTTGGCAACCGCGTCGGCGGACGCGGCGGCCAGCTCTCGGGAAATCTCGCGAGAGCAGTCACTTCTCCAGCGGCGGCGGCCTTCCGCTGTGGACCAAGTCGCGGGTGGCAGCGAGGGGCGTGGTGCGGCCCTCGGTCCGCGCCGCTTGGCCTGGGAGGGCCCGCGGCTCGAGGTGCTCTCCAGACACCGCTGTCCCCGTCGCGCCCGTCTTAGGGTGCCGCCGGGCCTAAGGCAGGGACACTCTCTCCCTCCTCCGCCTCCCCGTGCTCCCCATCGTCCTGGGCCGCCGCAGGCGCGGGAACGGAACGCGGAGACGTGGATGCCCCTGCCTTGTCCGCCGTTACTAACTAGATGGTCACGATGTCCCTGATGATCCGAGAACCCGGGACCGGAACCTTCCTTGATCCTCTGACCTCCCCCTCCCCTCGAACCCCCAGACGACTTGGCTCAGTCTGGCGAGGGCATAGCGGAGAGCAAAAGATGGCTCTGCACGTGGAAACGAGGCGCGTCCGGGGAGGGAGCGGTGACCCGGCCAAGGGCACGAGCCCTGCCCCGCTGGGAGGCAAAGAGCCGGCTGCGGCGCCGACTGTGCTCGAATTTCCTTATCTCTCCGAGGTGTGGGCACCTGACTTGGCCCAGCAGCAGTCCGAGGACCTCTTACTGTCAGCGCCCTCTCTAACCTTGGGACCTCTGCTGAGATCCTGGCAGAACGGAAAGTTCTGGCCCTTGCTCTCTGCTCTGCTCCCTGGTCAGGTCCCTGCGTGCCCGGGACCTCCGCAGCCCACGTACCGGAAGGTCTCTCTTCCACTCCACCCTGGCGCTTTTAGGCCGGTCTAAGCTAAACACGCACGCCCAGGGGCCATTTCTGATTCCTAATTCCATTCAACAAATAATCATTGACTTGCTAGCAAGTGCAGGGCTCTTGTCTCTGACAAGACAGAAGGCTCTACCTTCCCGGAGTTTATATTCTTCGTCAAGGAGATCGAGATGGGCCACAAGCATACAAACGAATAAAAAATCCGCAGGGTAAGAGGTGCTAGAAATATATTTTTTAAAAAGGAGATGCAAGGAAAGGCCCTTTGAAAAATGAGTGATTCATTCTTCAACTTTGTTGTAGAAAATGTCAAAATTGAGAGGAAACACATTTCTGTCTTTGAGGACCCCAATATAATAGATAAATTTCCTTTTTCTAAACCAGTGGGTAAAAAAATTCAGAACTCAGATAGTGAGGAGGTGTTTGCTCAAGATCATGAAAGACAGAGACTGAAGAACTCTTCCAAATTTAGGGAGACTAAAGAGATGTGACACCTTTGACTTGAGAAATATGATGGATTTTGGACCAGGTTTTAAAAAAAAAAAAAAGCCTCAGGGGTGTCTGGGTTGCTCAGTGGGTTAAAGCCTCTGCCTTTGGCTCAGGTCATGGTCCCAGGGTCCTGGGATCGAGCCCCGGCATCCAGCCCCGCATTGAGCCCCACATGGAGCTCTCTGCTGGGCAGGGAGCCTGCTTCCTCCTCTCTGCCTGCCTCTTTGCCTACTTGTGATCTTTGTTTGTCAAATAAATAAATAAAACCTTAAAATTAAAAAAAGCCTCAAACACTATCTTTTGTTGCAAAGGACATCAGTGGAACAATTGGGAAACTGGAATGAGGTCTCTAGTTTAGGTACCAGTAATATCCGTGTTAATTACCTCATTTTTAATAATTCTACTGCCGTTATGGAAAAGACTGTCCTTGCTAGAAAATGCACACTATTTTAGGGGTAAAGGAGCATTATGTCTGCAATTTACTCTCAAATAGTTTAGAAAAATATGTATGTGTCTGTAGAGCCAGAAAGAGAGGCAATGATGGAGCGAACACAGTCTCCGAAAGCACATGGGAATTCTCTGTTTTTTATATATATGTTTTTAAAAAGATTTATTTATTTACGGGGGGCAGACAGGGAGAGAGAGAATCTCAGGCAGACTTCCTGGTGAGCACAGAGCCAGACAAGGGACTGGATCTCACAACCCAGACATCATGACCAGAGCTAAAACTAAGAGTCAGACGCTTATCCAACTGAGCCACACAGGCACCCCTTATATTTATTATTATTATTATTATTTTAATATTTTATTTATTTATTTGACAGAGGGAGAGAGAGATCACAAGCAGGCAAAGAAGCAGGCAGAGAGAGGGGGAAGCAGGTTCCCTGCCAAGCAGAGAGCCCGACGCAGGGTTCGATTCCAGGACCCTGGGATCATGACCTGAGCTGAAGGCAGGGGCTAAACCCACTGAGCCACCCAGGTGCCTCTATATTTATTATTTTAAGTAAGCTCTACACCCAAGCTGGGGCTTGAACTCATGACTCCATATCAATAGTCACCTGCTCTATGTAACTGAGCCGGCCATGTGCCCCTCTCTGTATTATTTTTGCAACTCTTCCATAAATCAGATTATTTAAAATAAAAAGTTTTAAGCGATAGCCCTTCCTAAAGTTTCCTTTTCGGTCTTCTATAATATTATCATTGAGACATTTAAATTGCTTTATAAAAAGAAGGAATGACTTTCTGGGGTTGATGGTCCCTATATGTTAAACAACTATACATTGAATCTATGCAGTGACGTTTTCCTATAAAACCATCTCTTTAAAGGGCAGTGCAGTCTTAAATTTCATAATGGATAATGGAGACAATGTGGTCACCAAAACCCACAAAATAAAAAACACAATCATTTAGACTTTTCAGAGGAATTATCTGTATAAAGAGTGAGATTCAGCCAAGTCTCTGAATTATTATTATTATTATTATTTTACTCTAGAAAAATTGGATGGAAATCACATGTTACCCGCATGGGCTTTCTGAGCTCTCAGGTGTGTAGGGGAGGTTTTCTCTTTAACTGTTGAACTGTTTTAAAGTTCTGAAAATAGGGGCACCTGGGTGGCTCAGTGGATTAAGCCACTGCTTTTGGCTAGGGTCATGATCTCGGTGTCCTGGGATTGAGCCCCTCATCGCATTGGATTCTCTGCTCAGCGGGGAGCCTGCATCTCTCTCTCTCTGCCTCCTTGTGATCTCTCTCTGCCAAGTGGATAAATAAAATCTTAAAAAAAATTTTTTTTAAAGTTCTGAAAATATTTTGAAACCTTCCCCCATCTCAGGAGGGACAGGCAAACTCTGTCTTCATCTCAGGAGGGACAAGCAAAGTACAGTGGACCCAACTGCTTCTCTCTTTGGAGGTGACCCTCATCCATATGAGACCTTCAAGACAAGTGACAATGTTGACGTCCTAAGTACAATGAGAGGCAGACTCCATGTGAGCATAGCATAGCAAGCACGAAAATATTGAGTGCACAGATAAGACCCAAGGACTGAAGGGGTCCTCCCTTCGCCTCTAACTCACATGACTTTTTCTCCTGGGAATGAGAAGCCCAGGCCACTGTCATTACCAACCTCCCCCAGTAACAGTTGTCAAGTCTGACATTTCACAGACGAAGGAAACACTTTCAACCACTGCAAGTGAGCAAAAACCCAGGACCTGTTTTTGTAAGATCTTCCAAAGTTGTGGAACAAAGAGAATGTAGAGGAGTCAGCCAGCCATGGGGAAAAGATTGGGGAAAGAACTTTCCAGATGTAGGTACAGCGAGGGCGAAGGTCCTTTAGGTGGGAACGAGACCAGAACAGGCCAGTCTGTTTGTTGAACAGAAAAAAGCTGGTATGTCTGGAGGCTAGTAGTGGTAGGGGAAGAAGAGATTAAGGTGGGGTGGGGTAGATGGGATGGGGTAGATGGGGTGGGGTGGGATGGGCAGACACAGGTGTGAGGCTTGCAGCCTGGGGGAGAGACCTGGTCAGGTCTGTGTTCTAGAAGACAACCTTGTGGAGAATGGATTTTGAGATGTTAGGGAGCAGGCATGGGAAGAGGCTGCTGTAGTGATCCCAGGACGGACAGAATGAGATTAGGCCAGAGTGAAATAAAGAAAGTGGAACAAAGTGTCAGGAATCAAGAGATCATTAAAAGATAAGAAGGTCTAAACATGAGTGGGTGATGAAAAAGGAAGGGGTCAAGGATGACAGAATTTGGGGCTCCCCCATCTGCAAGTGTGGGGCATTCTGCTTATAATAGGCTTCCCGCCTAGGGAACCTACTAGATACTAAGAACTGGGTAGTCACATTTCACATTATGAATTAATAACAGTGAGCAGGAGTTTAGGTCTGTCCTGCCACTCTCCATGATGACCTTGGTTCGCAGAAGCCTGCCCCACAGAGGTCACACAAATTTGAGTGTTAGAGCCACCCTGTGGCCACAGGAGGTACTGCTGGTGAGCTGGTGCGTCCTTCCCTTCGCAGGGGGTCCAATGACTCCACCCTGGGCTGGACCCTTGCTGTCCAGCCCTGATGGACATCTGCTCTGGTCAGAAAAGAGCTGAGGGGAAAAAATTCGAACATATGTAAAAATAAAGCAAATAGAAGGGTGAATCCCTTTGAAGCCTGCCATTCTGCTCCATCAGTTACCAACAGGACACCAACCTTGTTCAGCCCAAGTTCCTCCCAGCCGCACTAATTATTGCCAAGCAAACCCCAGACATCACCAAATAGCTCAGATTGCCCAATATCCATCATACAGACGCATGACGAAGTCCACACCTTGCACTTGATTGATGTGCCTCTTAAATCTTTTTTTTTTTTTTTTTTTTTAAATCTTCGGTTCTTCCTCTTTGTTCTCCTTCCTTGCAGTTTCTCTGATGAAGACACTGGGCCGTTGGGACAGGGACGTCTGGTCCTGTCATTTCATATGTTCCTCTGTGTCCTGTGTTTCCTGTAGACTGGTTGCTAGATCTAGTGTTTGCTGAGTCTCACATTCATTTTTCCAGTAAACAGACATCACGGGAGTTGGCTTGTATTTCTGATCCTGTCCCATCAGGAGGCCCATCCTGGCCGCTTGTCTCTTTTTTCCGGTGTTTCATCTGAGCAGTGGAGTCAGGCATAGTCAGACCGATGGAGGCATTACAAAGTTCCCATTAGGTTTTCACGCACGGGTTTCATTGATTGCTGCTGCCTAGCCTCATTCTTGCAAGAAGCGTTGCAAAACAGGGGTGTCTTAATTGCATCGTTCCTTTCTGCACTTGTCACCTGTTATTCTTCCATAAATAAATAAGAATGTGCCTTTGTCAACTTTTTGTTTACCTTGAAATACAGGTTACCCAGGAAAAGCTGGTTTTTGTTTTTGTTTTGAGAGAGGCCAGACATCCAAATTCTTACTCCAGTTACAAATGTTAGCATCCAACTAAACGGTGAAAAAAAAAAAAAAGGGAGAAAAATACCCCTGATGACAAGAGCATATACAGCATACAACTGCCCCAAGCCACCAGCTTTCAGCCTGTGGACCAGCACCGCCCAGCAGAACTTTCCGTGATGGAAATACTTCATACTGTTTCTCTCGCATGTGGTAGCCAGCTAGCTCCCCGGGGCTGCAGAACGCTTGGAACGGGCCGAGTGGGACTAAGGAACTGGATGGTTAAATTTCAGCTTCATTTGACAAGCCCTCTATTGAATAGCTCCCTCTAGTGACTAACCATATTGGGCAAGGCCCCTCTGGACAGAATAATCTACTGGTTTCTAAAACTTGGAAACTGGTGGGATAAATGGAGATTTAAACATCCGAGTATACTCTGGGTGGCGACCCTGGACTGATAATTCCTCACACCTGCTATAGAACCTTTCTGAGCCTAGAGGTCAAGTCCACATTCCCTGGTACCATGTCCACTGACCCAACTTCCCTTTCTTTCTTTCTTTTTTTTTTTTTTTTCCTTTTTTAAGATTTTATTTATTTGACAGAGACCACAAGAGAGGCGGCGGGGGCGGGGGGAGCAGGTTCGGGGCTTGATCCTAGGACCCTGAGATCATGACCCCAGCCGAAGGCAGAGACTTAACCCACTGAGCCACCCAGGCGCCCCCCAACTTCCTTTTCTAGCAAAAATTTGCACCCTATCCCATGCTCTCAGCTTCTCAGACATGTCTCCTTCCTCTATAAAGTAGGCTTTGCCCACGCTAGTGCTTTTGATAATACTATCCCTCCTTCATTTCACAAATGCTTCTGGAATACGCAGTATATCCCAGGAATTGTATGGGGTGCTAGGAATACGTATTTACTTCTCCCGAGTAACTTAGAGTGTGGTGAGGGAAACAATTAAAAGTAGTGTTTTAAGTGTTATCCTGGAGGAGACAGACACACAGCAAGCCTCCTCCCCAGGGAAGGGGGGAGAAGTAGGGAAGGGAAAGCTTTTGAATTGAGTCTTGAAGGGTGTGTTAGGGGTCATCCAGATAAAGAAGGATAGTGGCACAGAGACAATAGGGACTAAAGTGAGTTTAAGGAACTTGAAATGAGTCACCGTGGCTGTCACCTGGGAGGTCAGGAGGCAGTGACTGAAGAGAATCAGGTAAGGACCAGATATTAATAACAACCGTAATAGCTGATTGTGACCAGTCAGGTGCTGAGCACTTTATCTTAGGAAATATACTGCTACTGATCCATTTTCCGTATGGGGACACGGAGACGCAAGGACATCAACAAGGAGCTTAAATCACACGACTAGTAAGTAGCAAAGCCTATATGTGAATATTGGCAACCTGCTTCCAGGGCCCACTTAAGAAGTGCGTGACCTTGGGGACCTGGGGGCTCAGCCAGTAAGTTAGGACCTAATCTCGATGGGGATGGGGCACTGATTTTAAGCCACAGTGTGATGGGAATGAGCTGGCATTTTAAAAAGATGACCTTTGGAGGTAGAGACATCAAAGAGGAGTCTAGTACAATAATCCAGCAAGGGAGGATGGGGAATGAGAGTCAGCAGAATTATGAAGGGTAATGGAATGGACAAGATTTGGGGACTGAGAATGGGGTGTGGGGGGGTAGTCAAGAGGAGACTCCCAGCCTTAGCTTAGGCACTGGTGGCAGTGCAGAAGGAGTGGGAAGGAAGGATGACAGGGTCATGTGAAGGTGTTCAGCAGGTGCTGGGCGGCTGAATACAGAGGTGGGAGTAGGCTTCAGGAACCCTGGGCACACGGATGGCTGACTCCAGGGAAGGTGGTGGCAGAGCTCTGCGGTTAAAGGACAGAGAAAGAGACTGGGGAGCACGGATGGGGCAGAACAGGGGAAAGCCAGCATATCGATGTCCTGACAACCCCGGGAGAAGAAGGCTCTTAAAGATGTTGTCCAGACTCAATGAAAGCCAGGGGACGTCGGGGGTCGGGGTGGGGGGCTGTGACATCTCTGTGGACTCCGAGGACTTCGGGAGCATCACTGTACCGAACGCGCATTTGACCTGGAAGGGAAGGCGTGAGACACAGCGTGACCTCTGCCGCCGTTCTGGCCTGTTGAACGCCTCGAGAGGCAGCTGGGGGGGTCTCTGCCAGCTGCCGGTACCCCTCTCCAGAAGCTGCCAGCTCATAACGAAGTCCGCCGTGATGAAATCAGGACAGTGGCCGCCTCCGGGAAGCGGCAGGGAAGAACTTTCGGGGGGCGGGGGAGGCGAGGAAAGGAACTATAGCTTGAATGGATTGTGGGTTGCATTTGTTGAAATTTACCAAAACACACACTTCCGGTCTGTGTACGTCTCTGCCTGTAAATTATTCCCCAGAGCCATAAGGAGCGACGAAACGACCGAAGCCGGGGCTCTACCGCGGAATTTGACACCAGAGTCTCCGAGCCGGGGGCGAGGGCCGGGGCCGAGGCGGATAGGGGGCAACCGGGAGGAGCTGGTCTAGCGCCCGGCTGGTGCCCGGGGCGTGGGCAGCGCCTCCACGCTCCGCCCGGCTGCGTGGGTCCGTGCCACACCCCCTGCCCAGAGGCAGCTCGGGGTCCGGGGGGCTCGTGGGCAGGACGCCCGGGGCTGGGGCCCCGCGGGTGGCACGAGGCGGGCGGGACGGCGCACCCACCTCGCCGCCGGAGCTTAGGGGCTCGGGAGGGCCCTTGGCTCTCAGCCTCGATCGCCGGGACCCCGGCCGGCCGCCAAGTGGCCATGGGGAGACCTGTCCACGCCTCCGGCCGGCCGACCTCGTGGCGCAACGGTAGCGCGTCTGACTCCAGATCAGAAGGTTGCGTGTTCAAATCACGTCGGGGTCAGCTTTTCTTGTTTTGTTTTCCACCGGGGCTTCCGTCCCTTTTATTTACTCCCCTCCCCGGCGTGTCCACCTACCCCGAGCGCCTGCGCCGGGTTCGGAGCAGCACCTCGCAGGGTCCGGAAGGGGAGCTCCCCCGGCGCCCCGTCCCGAGCCGCCCCGTCGGGGGAGCCCAGATCCCACCGTTTGGTGGGCGCGGATCCGGGTCCCGCAAGCGCGGGCCGGGGACGAGGCTCCGGAGGACTGTCACGTCGCTCGGCCCCGACGGGACAGCGTGGAGCGCGCGCAGGCGAAAAGGTCGCTCGGCGGGCAGTAGCCTGCGGGTTGCGCCGGCCGCGCCCGGCGGGTCCCGGGACGCGCGCGCCCTCCGCCACGCGGGCGGGTCCCGCGGGCGGGAGGACGAGTTCAGGCCCCAGAGAGAAGAGCCGAAGCAGCTTCTCCGCGGACGAGGTGGCCGAGTGGTTAAGGCGATGGACTGCTAATCCATTGTGCTCTGCACGCGTGGGTTCGAATCCCATCCTCGTCGGCGTGCGGTTTCGGCCGCCAGACTAAAGTTTTGTGTTCTCGTAGGGAGGATCTCTCGTTACCGCCCACCTGCCCCGACTCCGTTCCCGCGTCACCCCGGTACTTCGCTGTCGCCCCCGACCGCCGTTTTCGTCCCCTCTACCCTGTTTTCCAGGACGACCGAAGCCGGCTTACAAGGGACACGGAGGCTTCCGCGCACCTGCGGGAGAGGGGACCCGGCCAAGGAAGGAAGGCGACGGGCACCATAAGGTGGGCGCCGTGGCTTAGTTGGTTAAAGCGCCTGTCTAGTAAACAGGAGATCCTGGGTTCGAATCCCAGCGGTGCCTCCGCGTTCTACTGCTTTTGCGAAGAACCTCCGCGCGTCCACAGATCCATCGGTGTCTCTCTCCGAATCTACCCGGAGCCTCCGGGTGGCGCTTTCCGTTTCTGGCGTTTGCGGTCGCTCCTGGACGCCGCGTGGTTGTTGCCAGGCGCGGGGTCAGTATTTGCGCCCGGTGGACCCACGTCGCCGAGCCCCAGGGACTTCTGCGCTTGCCCGGGTCTCGGCTTGCTGCTAATTCCTGGGATGCTCGGTGATTCCGCCCGTATGTCGTTTTTACGTCTCTCAGGGTGGTCCTGCCCATTTCTAACTTTTTTGGAGGACAGAACCCATAATACTATAAATTTATATACCTCCAGACTCCGATACCACCACCAGCTGGCCGGTTAGCTCAGTTGGTTAGAGCGTGGTGCTAATAACGCCAAGGTCGCGGGTTCGATCCCCGTACGGGCCAGGGATATTACTTTGTTTTGTTTTAGTAAACTTTGAGACGCTGCAATTTCTTGTTATTTGGGAGGGTTTGTGAAGCAACATTTCGAATTCTAGAACTTTTCACACCCAAAATAGAAACATGTTGAAACTCAGCTCAGGATGGTACTGACTTGAGGGGGACAGTTTAATAAAATTGTGGAGTTCCTTCTGTGATCTCTATAACGCTCTCGGCTACAATGTGGGGCTCCTGGAACATAACTTGGAGAGGTTGGAGTGAATACGACACTGAAAGGCGGAGTGTGGGAAAGTGTCAGGAATGGAGGTAAGAAGCGTTCGCAGTCTTCCTCCTGAGTCAGGATGTCCAAATCACCCAGCCCCTTCAAGATCTGAGAAGACAGCCCTTTCCCTTTCGGTACCAGAACACGCTGCTTATTTTACTGGATCCCTGAGCCCGAATATGCGTGTCTCACGTGCCCCACCTCCCGCGGCCGCCCCCTACCCCACCCCCATCGCAGTGCTGCCTGAGAGCAGGAACCATGGAACCCATGCCCTTGCCCATGGAGCCTGGGACTCTCGCCCCGCACCCAGCATCCGCCAAGAGAGCTCCACGAAAACCACCGACCCTCCTTCCCGCTCCTTCAGCTCACCAATCCCTGGAACCCCACACAGACACACCTCAGCCTTAGCAGCAGCACTTTAATTCCACAAAAACTCAGAAAGCCAAAACTGACTAGAACACTCCACAACAGGTGGGCTTCAAAACCAGCAACAATTCCGCCTGAACCCTGAGAGCAGTGAGACCCCTCCCACCTCACCCCCTCTACCATGCAACGCATTCCTTCTAGTTCCACCCCGGTTCTGGCTGCGGAAGGGGGATGGTAGGGGGCCAGAGGGCAGAAGCAGGTGGGCATCCTTGTCGGCATGGCGTGTGGCCAAGGATCACTCAAGCTCCCACAGCCCCTGGCACCTGAGATGTGGCCACTGGAGTCAGGGTGGCCACAGTGGGGGCTGAGGCCTCCTCCGTTCTCCGTTCTTGACCACATATGACAGTCCTGTCTCCAAGCTGAGACCTAAAGCCCTGGGTTCCCAGAGATGGTGCTCTGGCTGGAGAAGAGAGTCGATAACAAAGTCGCTCCAGATGGCCAACTTAAAAGAAGCAGAGCATCATCCCCTCCCACCAGGAGAGGCTTTAGAACTTCCCCCACATACACCTGAATAAGGCCCAGCGAGTGGTCGCAGGCCTGCTAAATGCGTCTGGAAGAGCCTCCAATACATAGACCTCCCCTCAGCGGGCAGTTCCCACCAGGGCTCCTTGAAGAGTCCTTAGGATTCTGCTGGGCCCTGGCTTGGCCAGCCTCTCCTGCCCTGCCGGTCACTTGCACAGGGCCTCCAACACCTCCAGGGTGCGTCGGATATCCCGCACTTGGCGCGCCAGCCCCTGAACTGGCTGCAGAGCCCGCTCCAGCTCTTCACAGCGCGCCAGCAGGGTGTACATGCCCTTGATGCTCATGTCCACCGCTTCGCCCAGGGAGTCCACGGCGTCGCGGTAGGTCTGGATGCAGCCCACGCTCAGCGCCGTCAGCTCCTGCACCGCGCCACCCAGCCCGCGCAGCAGACGGTCCACTCTGCCGCCTAGCTCCCGACTCAGCCGCTCCAGGTCCCGCAGCACGTCGGGGTCGATCGGGGGGATGGCCGGAGTGGGCGCGGGCGCTGCACAGGGCCGCGCCGGGGCGGGGGGCGGGGGTTGAGGGGCGGCGCTCAGACGAATCTTGAGTTGCAGGTTGTTGGCCACGAAGTGGGTGAGGTCGCCATGGCGGCTCACGGTGCCCTCGAGCTCCAGGGGGCTGGAGATGGTGGCGCGGCGCCCGCCGCCCGCGCCAGGCTCGGCACCCCCAGCGGACCCCGCGCCGCCGCACGCCCCGCTCAGACCGTCCAGGCTGCGGCTGTCCTGAAGACGGCTAGAGAACGAGCGCCCAGCCCTGCCGGCCGCCGCCTCCTCCTCCTCATCGTCTTCCTCCCGCGGCTCAGCCTCCATCCCGCGGCCTCCCGGGCTCCCTCGACGGCAGCCCCCCTCCGACGCAGGCTCGTCCTCCCGCGGCTCAGGATCCTCCTGGCGCCTGGAGGAGCCGTGCGGCTCGGGCTCGGGAACCGGCGCCCCCCGGCGGCTCCCCGGCGCGGACGGCGTCCCTCCGCGGCCCGGCTCTCCGTCCCGAGCCTCCCGCTCGGCCCGGTGAATGGAGCCGAGGCTCGAAGTCTTCGGGGACGCCGCGGGGTGGCGGCTCGCGCCCCCAACGTTCTCGGCCTCTTCCTGCCCGCACCCCGGGAGGCCCGAGGGCGGCGCGGAGGGCGCTCGGCCCGGGCCGCCGCCGAAGATCGCGGCTTGCTGCTCCCCCAGAACCAGAAGGTCCGCTTCGGGCCCAGGCCGCCCCCGGGACGACTCCATGCCGCAGTTGGGGGCAGGCAGCCGAGGAACTGATTCGCCCCGGCTCGGGCGGCGTCGGCGGCGCCTTTAAGGGGCGTTGGTAGAGGCGCGCGATTGGCAGCCGGCTGACAATGGTCAGGACAGGAAGAACACTCTGATTGGTCGCGGTGACCAGGAAGTCCCGGAAGAAGAGCTGTTACTGAGCAGCCGAACCCACGTGAGAGCCGGCGGGGCGGGGCGGAGGAGGTGACAGCTGCCCTCGTCGCTCCACCCCCTCAGGAGGAGGCGGGGCAAGTCTTAAAGATCAAGGTCCTGAAATACCCGAGTCCTCCGGGGCCGGGCACAGACTCGTCCCACCCACGGTTGTCACGCCCACGGTTGTTGCTCGGCAAACACACCCAGTGGGCCCCGCAGATGCGGCTCCTAGAGAGTTTGTGGGGACGCTTGGACCGTGGAGACTGAGCCGCACTTCGTCCGTGCGAAGGGATGCGGCCGGAATCCGCAGCAGAGCACGAGCGGCGAGGTCCACCGCCCTCGGCCCGCGGACCCGCAGTACTGCCCGGAGCGGCTCGGGATGGACACCCGAGCAGGTTGGAGGGCTTTCCTCTGCCTCCGCTGATCTGTCCTCTGCCTCCGGCGCCCTCCAGGTTGGGGCATCTCTCCGCTCCGAGGGTGCGATGTGATTTTGCCACGAGGTATATGCCATTCGGATCCCGTCTCTTCCCCCGCCTCCCTTTGCTGGTCTGGCTGCAGCCACACTGCTGGCCCCTCGCTGTCTCTGCCTCCGGGATTTACAGTTGCTCTTTTTTTTTTTTTAAGGCCGAGTCTACCAAGGAAGATTTCAGCTTCAATTCCTAATTCAAATACCACCGTTTCAGCGAGGCCTCCCGTGACAACCTGTTTAAAATCGAAGCCACTTTTCCCAGCAACTCCCGATTTCCCTTCCCTTCCTTAAGCTCTGTGAGGGTAAGAGTTGTTTTTTTGTTTGTTTGTCTTCTGGGTTTTTTGTTTTTTTGTTCTTGTCTGTTTTGATCCCTGTCCGCAGTGCTTAGGGTCCCCAGCATATGGTAGGCACTCCCTAATGTGTATTAAGTAAATGACCACAATCCGTTGATTTCCTCTTTGTGACTGGAACATATTCAAAATGTGTTTCTGTCTGGTGCACCCAGAGTCCTGACTACTAAACCATGAGGCCAATGGACTCCTCTAAGTTTCTCCCACATCTCTGGGACTGACAAGCCCCACCGCCGCCACCTTTCTTCCCTTTACCCCTCAGCAGCCAGACACTCTTCCTTCAGCAAGGGATAGAAAACACAAGTTGAACCAACAACTTAAAACGAGGGGACTGCATCGTGTCATATGATAATAGTCTCTAGACAAGAGTGTACTCAGAGAAGCTTGGGTCCAGTGCCCTAGGGCTGTCACAAAGGACCTGGTTTCTGTCTGTGGGGGGGTCACTATATCCCAAGTGCACTTCCTCATGGTGGCAAAATGGCTGCTGTTTGTCATTCTCTGGGGGTTGCATTAGTCTCCTTGGGCTGCTATAACAAAACACTATAAACACAAGAGACATTTATGTCTCAACACTTCTGAAGTCTGGGAGGCCCAGGATGACTGTTGATTTGGTTCCTGGTGAGACTCCTCTTCCTGTCTTCTCCATATGTCCTCACACCTGTGCATACAAAGCAAGCGCTCACCCTCCTCTTAGAAGGGACCAATCCTACCATAAGGACTTCAGCCTCACAACCTCATGGAAACCTGATTACCTCCAAAGGCCCCACCTCCCAATACCTCACAATGGGGGCTAATGTGTCAACATTTGACTTTTGGAGGCTCAAGAACCTTCAGTCCATAAGGGTGTCTCTCATCATCCTTTTTTTTTTTAATCTCCGGAGATCTGACTGTGTTTAAAGACACTCCCACCTTATCAGGCAGAGCCCACTTCCCACTCTGCAAGCTGAACTACCAAGCAGCCCCTCTTCCAGCTTCCCTGACCCATGGCTCTCGCCCTACCCTCGTTCGCTTCTTTTTTTTAAAGATTTTTTTTTTTTTTAAGATTTCATTTATTTATTTATTTTGACAGAGAGATAGAGAAAGAGCACAAGTAGGCAGAGCAGCAGGCAGAGGGAGAAGGAGAAGCAGGCTCTCTGTGGAGCAAGGAGCCCAAGGTGGGGCTTGATCCCAGGACCCTCTTAAGCACCCAGGCAGGTACTCAACCAACTGAGCCACCCAGGTGCCCCTTTTTAAAAAGATTATTATTTATTTGACAGACAGATATCACAAGTAGGCAGAGAGGCAGGCAGAGCGAGCGAGAGAGAGAGAGAGAGAGGAGGAAGCAGGCTCCCCACTGAGCAGAGAGCCCAACATGGGGCTTGATCCCAGGGACCTGGGATCATGACCTGAGCTGAAGGCAGAGGCTTTAAACCACTGAACCACCCAGGATTTTCAGAGAAAATTCTGAAGTGGAATTTTCCCTCGCTGGGCGGCCTGGTCCTTCTTGAGATTCCTGGTGCTCCTCCAGAGTCCATGAGTCACCCTGGATGCTCATAATAACGTCCACTTATGCTTAAGTGAGCCCAAATTATTCTGTTTCATGCAACCAGGACCCCTGAATGACATGCTTCCTCGTCTTCCAGAAGGAGGAAAGGAATAGCTTCCATTAGACCTCATAGAAGAACAAAGACGCATCTTTCCCCAAAGCCCCAGTTAATTTCCCTTTACATCTTATTGGCCTAAACTGGTTCACATGCACAATTTAGTCACATTGGGTAATACCATGTCTGTTTGACTTAGGACTGAGTATCAGGGACACCTGGGGCGCTTAGTCAGTTAAGCATCTTCAGGTCATGATCTCAAGGTCCTGCCATCGCCCCACATCCGTAGGGGCATGTGGGGAGTCTGCGTCTCCCTCTGCCTGTGCCCCTGCCCCTCCTCCTGCTCGTGCTTGCTCTCTTTCTCTCTCTCAAATAAATAAATAAAGCGTTTAAAAAAAGGACTGTGTATCCGGAAGCTGTCACTGGCAAGATGACAAGAATCAACTTATTAGGTTAAAACAATGATGGTCCTCCTGGAGCTAGGGGTGGGTCAGTTCCCTCCAGACCCCTGTAGCTGCAACACAGTGGGGGAGGGGCAGGGGGCTTGTCCTGTGTTAGAGGTCAGCCAAGTATGGCCGGTGCGCCAGATCCAGCTCCCTTCCCCTTTTTTATGGCTTGTGAGCTGAGAATGGTTTTTACAGGTTTAAATGGTTGAAAAAGAAATGAAGAAAGGATATGAAATTTCATATAATTATACAAAATTCAGATTTCAGTATCCATAAGTTTTACTGGAACACAGTTTATGTTCATGCATCTGAACTGTCTCTGGTTGTTTTTGGCAGAAACTTCATGATTTACCCCCCAGATAGTTTGCTATGTCTTGCCCTCTGGGCTGCTGGAAGTGGGAGCCCACCCCAGGAAGGGCTCCTTACTTCCGTTTGCCTATCCCTGTCAGTGGCCGCAGGCCACTGGGGTTCTCTGGTGCATGATTCATGTTTCCATGCATATGCACGCTCTGTTCATGAGACTTTGGAATACTCTTTTTAGAACTTTAGAAGCAGATTTGGGTCAAGGAGACTCGTATTACCCAATAGCAGGGAAATAGAGATGACTTTTGCTGCAAACAGGGACAAATGTCTTTTTATATTTAATTATTTAGACACATGGTTTTATTTTATTTTTTAATTTATATTATTTATTTATTTATTTATTTTGGAGAGAGAGAGAGAGAGAGAGAGAGTGCGAGCAGGGGGCTAGGGAGGAGGCATAGAGGGAGAGAGAGAACCTCAAACAGTCATGCCCAGCACAGAACCTATCTTGGGCCTCGATCTCCCAAACCTGAGATCATGATCTGAGCTGAAATCAGGAGTCAGTCGCCAGTCCAACCGAGTCAGCCAGGTGTGCCTAGACAAATGTATTTTGAAAAGCCCATGTTTTCCCCCACTACTCCCTGAACACACATATTTTTTTGTTGCAAACTACCCAATGCCTGTATATGGAAATTTGATATATGAAGAAAAGGGTGGCATTTGGGATCTATTTACATAAATGGTGCAAGTATAAGAGACCAGCGATTTGGACCAAAACAAAAATTAAAAAAAAAAAACAAAACACAAAAAAACACAATGACTTCATCCCTTATATTAAAAAAATAATTTTGATCACATTTAAATTTTTTTTTTTTTTTTTTTTAGAGAAAGAGTGAGAGTAGGAGCAGAGGGAGAGACTCCCACTGAGCATCAGGGAGCCTGATTAGGGATTCGATCCCAAGACCCCAGCATCAAGACCTGAGCCAAAGGCTGACGCTTAACCGGCTGAGCCACCCAGGTGCCTGAGAGTAGACTTTTTAATGCTATTTATACCATGTACATTACTGCATGTGAGAACAGAAAATTTTTTTTAAGGTTTTATTTATTTATTTGACAGACAGAGATCACAAGTAGGCAGAGAGAGAGAGGAGGAAGCAGGCTCCCCGCAAAACAGAAAGCCCGATGTGGGGAGCTTGATCCCAGGACCCTGGGATGCTAACACAAGCCGAAGGCAGAGGCCTTAACCCACTGAGCCACCCAGGTGTCCCAAGAACAGACTATGTTAGAAGCAAGATAGGATTATTTCCATCTTCAAGGACTCATAAAGATTAAGCCACTTGGCCAAGGTCACATGGCTAATGAACTGTGGAGAAGACTCGAACTCAGGGGTGCCAGCCAGAAGCTAAAGCTTGATCCTCTGCAGGCCACAAAGAGGGGAGCAGACCCCCTCTCACATCTTGCCAATGCCCGCAGCACCCACAGAAATGTGGCTAGGCTTTCGGGAGGATGTGGGGTGGAATGTAGGGTTTCTGTGAGATGTGGAATAATGACATACCATCACATTATTTAATTAAGGGGGTGGCTCTTGCTACGTGGAATTTTCATGAGCAAGGAGATAATGCCTCTCAGAAACGTCTCCTGAGGGGCCAAGCACAGGTTACTCAAAGGTCATAACGCAGAACCCCTGATTTTTCCCATGACTGAAAGGAGGCTGCAGGTGCCATTCTAGACAGGGAAGAGCAAGTGCAAAGGCCCAGAGGTGATTCTTTAGTGTACGAGTGTTGAAAAGCGGGAGAGGATCTTGCCACAGAATGAGTTCGGAGTGGAGGATGGGCCAGGAATAGAAGCAGGGAGAACACTTAGGAGGCTGGTGGCCTGAATCAGTGTGAGAGCGAGCAGTGGAGTTTGTGAGTAAGGGGGGTGGGGCTGGGACCCCATGGATTTCATTGGCTGAAGGAAGGAGGGGGTTGGCAGAGAAGAAAAGGGAGAGAAAACCAGGGTTTAAAAAAAAAAAAAAATTCTTACAACATCATTTGTTTTACCCCATGGGTAAGAGTCTTTTTACCCCATCTGGAGAAGAGTCTGCAGATATAATTAAGGATCTTGAGACAAGATTGTCCCGGATTATCTGGGTGGGTCCTAAGTCAAATGATTAAGTCACAGAGGAAGCAGAGAGAGAAAAGGGGAACAGCATGAAGCCGAAGCAGAGATGGGAGTAGGGCAGCCTCACACCCAGAAATGCCAGGAGCCACCCAAAGCTGGAAGGGATTTCCCATCCCCACCCCCACAACGCTCCCAGAGCCCCCGATGGGGGTGGGGCACTGTGGCCCATCTGATTTTGGACCAGTCAATTTTCTGTTTTAAATCCCCTGGGTATTTTGTTATTTGTTATTATTGGTAATTTGTTACGGCAGCTCTAGGAACGGCGGTGGCACATCAGTAACTAAGATCCAATAAAAATAAGAACATTTATTAAAAAAAAATAACAAGAGACTCCTGGGTGGCTCAGTGGGTTAAAGCCTCTGCCTTCAGCTCAGGTCATGATCCCAGAGTCCTGGGATGGAGCCCCACATCGGGCTCTCTGCTCCACGGGGAGCCTGCTTCCTCCTCTCTCTCTGCCTGCCTCTTTACCTACTTGTGATCTCTGTCTGTCAAATACATAAATAAAATCTTTAAAAAAAAAAAGCTTTAAAAAAAAACTGCATGAACTCTAAAAAAGAAAATATACTCCCATACCTTACATTGATTCAACGAGCAAATAACCAATAGATGAAGAGAAAGCCTTTGAAGAAAATTGACATCTAGTGAGGGCACCTAAAAACCAAACCCTTTCTTAATCTGGTAAGGAACCCTTTTTCCCTGGACTACACAGGAATGGTAAAAACTGCAAATCTTGTTCCAGTTCTGGGATCCATATGCCCATAAAATAAATGTGTGTGCCGCCCGAAAGTATCGATAGGACCATCCTAGCACGGCATTAAGGAATACAGACTTTAAAACCGGGCTCTCCCCACTTACTAGCTATGTGATTTTCAGTGGGCTCCGCAACCTCTCTGTGTCCTGGGCCCGACCCTCAGCAGAGCAGTAATACAGAGATAGCTTCTGGGGGAAGGCCCTGTTCAGTTGCTCCTAGGCTGGCAGAGGTGGAACTAGAAGGAAAGACTAGAGGCGCAGCTGAGGGGACAGAGACCCCAGCAGCCCTGGCAGGGGAAGAAACAAGGGGGGACAGGTGGGGACAGGTGGGGAGAGCTGAAGGAGTATGGGTGTGGAATTCTCACTATCCTCTCCCTCTAGGGGAACCCCCTACCCCCAGCAGTCTCCACGTGAATGTAAACCATCTAAACTCATCCGTACAAAAAGCTTCAGCCTTTATTAAATACACAGGGGGTAGAAGACAGGTAAAGGAGCCAGCCAGGTGCCTCTCCTTCTGACTCCACGTATACAGGCACACAAACAGACACAACTGAATCAACGAGAGCAGCAAGTCAGGGGACAGCCTGGAGGGCGGAGGGAGGCAGCACCCTCCGGGAGTGGGCCCGGACCCAAGGGTGCGCGGAGACCTGGGCCAGGGGCAGCCGTTCGGAGGGGTTGTGCCTGAGCAGCTTGGAGATGAGGTCCTGGGCTCCCGAGGGCACGGAGGCGGGGAACTTCAGGTCCACCTGCAGAAGTCGGGAAAAGACAAGGGCCCCCTTAGTGTTACCCTCGACCACCCCCCCAATCCATCTGGAGAATTCCAGGGTGCCCAGCGCCTGCCAGCCCCTGGCCTCTGCCCCCCGAGGCCGCCCTCCCACCTTGACGATGCGCCGATAGGTCTCATTGTGGGAAGCACTCTCGAAGGGCGGGTTTCCCACCAGCAGCTCGTAGCAGAGGACCCCGATGCACCAGAGATCCACCTTCTCGTTGTGTGTACGGCCCTCGATCATTTCCGGGGGCAGGTAGTCCAACGTCCCGCACATCGTCTTCCTCCTGGGTAGGATGAGGGGTGGCGGGGGGAGGGCAGCGATCCCAGGTGAAAAACCACCTCTCTTTTCCCGGCTGCCCCCCAGGCAGCTGAGTAACCGCAGGATGCTCCACGGGACTGTGTCAACCGGGCTCTGACAGGGCCCTTTGGGGCAGGGGTAGGGTAAAGACAGAACCCACAGTCCCAGGGTGGAATCCCACACAGCCCCAGGATTTCCACCAGGAGGGATAGATCTTAAAATAATCAGATCTAACGCTCAGGGGCGACGGGTGGCTCAGCTGGCTGAGGGTCTGCCTTCGGCTCGGGTCATGATCCCAGGGTGTTGGGATCGGATCCTGCGACTGGCTCCCTGCTCCCCAGGGGGCCTGCTTCTCCCTCTTCTCTCTCTGCTTCTCATGAATGAATGAATAAAATCTTAAAAAAAAAAAAATAAGTGCAACACCCATCTTAGAATTACTGGGAATGGGAAAACTAGGGTTGTCTCAAAAGCCCACTGGGCAGGTCTGGCTGAAATGGATCAGGCTGGGCGTCCGACTTTGGCACAGGTCATAATCCCGGGGTAATCGAGCCCCGTACTGGGCTCCCTGCTCAGTGGGGAGTCTGTGTCTCCCGCTGCCTCTGTCCCTCCCGCCCGCTTGTGCTCTCTTGCTCACTCTCAAATAAATAAATAAAATATTAAAAAAAAAAAAAAGAAAGAAATGGACTAGGTTAAATGTCCATCTATAATAGTATAATGAAGCCTTACAAGCGAGGTGGGATTATTCTCAGTGACGCGGTGAGTGGGTCCCAGGAAATCTGGGCAACAGAAAAGGGGGTCTCCTATCTTTGTCAAGAGATTGCTGTGTCTATAGGCACATGAGGACAAACCCGCACATCTCCGCGGACCAAGAAGATCAGGAGTGGTGCTACCCTGAGCGTGCCTGTCATTCACGCCCAAGCCCACCATACCTCAGGGAGGGGGCATGCACGGACCAGCCGAAGTCTGCGATCTTCAGCTCTCCCTGGAGCCCCAGGAGCAGGTTCTCCGGCTTTATGTCTCTGTGAATCACCTTCTTCCCGTGGCAGTATATCAGCGCATCGGCCAACTCCTCCATGATCTGGGAGCACCAACAACAGGAGGTCAGACAAGCCTGGGCCTCCAGCGCCAAGCGGCACGGACCCCCGCCTCGGGTCCCCTGCCGGTGCCCCCCAGCGCCCACACGCCCAGACCGTGGCTGTGCGCTGCTCGTCGAAGGTGCGGCTCTTCTGCAGTTCCTTGTAGAGCTCCCCGCGGGGGGCGTACTCCAGAATCAAGTAGATCCTTCGCCGGTCGTAGAAATAGTTGTAGAGACGCAGGATGTTGGGATGCCTGGAGGAGATAGGGCAGGACTCAGGTTGCATCCTGGCCTAAGGGACTGGGAAAGATGACAGTGCCAGGTGGGGTAAAGTGGGGTCGCATTTGGACCAGGCCAAGGATGGGGGGCTGGCAGTGATGACAGGGGGTGATCCTGGATTCACCAGGGCTCTGGATTCAGGGCTCTGGCCAGGGCTGGGAGCTCTGTGGGGTCCTTGACCAGGCCTGGGAGCTCCATGGGCCAAGGAACCACTATGGGGCAGTCTGGACGGGGGTAGCGGGTAAAAGAGGAGCCCGGGGAGGAGCAGAGGGGTTGAGGTCAGCGGAGGGCAGGGCTCATACTGCAGATGGGCCTGGATTTCGATCTCCCTGCGCAGCTGGTGCTCCACGCCCTCCTTTTCTATCTGAGACTTGAAGAGGACCTTGAGAGCCACGATGAAATGGCTTTTCTTCTCTCGAGCCAAGTACACATTTCCAAACTTGCCTTTGCCCAGAGGACGCCCGATCTCAAAGTCATCAATGGTGAAGGAGCGCCTGATGAGAGGTGGGGGGAAGGCAGGCTAGTGCCAGCTGGTGGGTCACGCGAAGGGGCTGCATGCCCCCCTCCCCCTCAGCCCTGCAGGTCCGCAGCCCTGCCACTCCTCTCCCAAGGGAAGTGAGGACGGATCATGCTTTCTTGCCTACATCCCTCCTCCTGCCCTGAGTGGCCACCTCCCTGCTGTCCTCCGTGTTTGCTCTCACCCCTGCTCTAACTGCCATCACAAGGCTTGGGTACTCACGTTGGGAAGTTGGGGGTCCCACTGCTGTTCTCCACCACCTTCTGGCCAGGGGCAGCTAATGAAACAACAGGGGAATTGAGGGGCCCCTCCTTGACATTTTCCTCCTGGCACCCTCCCCATAGACCCTAGTCTGCTCAGCTAAGTCCCCTCCCGCGTCCGCATTACCTGTGGGCTGGGTGTTGGAGCGGCTCATGAGGACAAGTGCAGACGGCGTGGCAGGGTCCTTCCGGAGGGCTCGCTGGGGCAGGGTGTTCAGGCCAGCCTGAGTCTGAGAAGGAGTAGCGGGAACCTCTGAGGGAGCCTTTGTCCCGGGGAGCGGGTTGGAATGTGCTAGAAGCAGCATTTCAGTACTCGCTGTCGGCCCACCCAGCCGGCCAGCCAGCCAGCCACCCCCTGTTCCAGGAGGAACACTGAGACCATGGTTTTTTACTCAGCCCAAGGCCCCACTCTTTGCTCCGTATTAAATGGGTTCTTCATAAGCGACCTAGTTTGGGCCAAGATAAGGAGCAGAGGACTCACCCCAACATTGAACATTTCACCTCCTTGGCCCTGGCCACACCACATTTTCATGCATGAAACCCTCTAACCTCTACGGTACCATCTGCAAACCCACATTCATTCCCCCTGACCTACCCCACCCCTCTGGGGAGTAGACGGTCAGGTTAAAAAAAAAAAAAAACAAGGGGCGCCTGGGTGGCTCAGTTGTTAAGCCTGCCCTTGGCTCAGGTAATGATCCCTGAGTCTTGGGATTGAGCCCCACCACCCCCATCGGACTTCCTGCTCAGGGGGAGGCCTGCTTCTCCCTCTCTCGAGCTCTCTGTCAAATAAATAAAATCTTCAACAACAACAACACCCCCCCCACACAATTCTAGCAGAAACATTCTCACAGCCCCCTAAAATTCAGTCTAGAGGCACCTGGTTGGCTCAGTCAGTAGAACATGCAACTCTTGATCTCAGGGCTGTGAGTTTGAGCCCTGTGTTGAGTGTAGAGATTACTTACAAATAAAATCTTCAAAGATTTTTTTTTAATTAGAAAAAAATAAAACTCAGTATATTAAGGTTTAGATAAGGCCCTGGAGGTCTTGAAGGTTGCAGCAAATTCCAGTGTTCACCCCTTTGCAACAACCGGCTTTGGAGACACCGAGCGCTACTCTGATGGCCCTGCACTATTTCTCTCTTGCAGCGTTTCAGAGTAATATACACAACCTTTTGAAGTTGTGTGGAAGAAGTGACCGTGGTTTCTCTTTCAGACTCTGTTCTTGCCAGCCTCGCTAAGACGGCGGGAGCTGGTGGACAAGGGGATAGCTGGACCCTTCAGGATACCCAAGCCCCATGAAAGGGAGCAAAGCCTATGAGAGCTCCCTCCTTCTTCTTAGCCTAGAGAAGAAAGCCTCATGCCCTAAAAACCCATTCCCAAGCAGTGATATCAGTACAGAATTTATAAGTAAGCAAGTGGGACAAATAAGAGTCCAGAAACACATCCACATAGAGGTGGGCATTTTATGTAATAAAGGTGGCATTTCAAATCAGAAAGCAGACTGTCCAGTAAAAGGTCTTAGGACAACTGGAAAACAAATCTATTTAGATTCTGATCTCATACGAGTCGCTAAAACAGATTCCAAATTATTAATTTAACATATCCTGAATCTTTTAAACTTATAAAAAACCCGTTCAGAGTCTCTCTCTACTTCCTGTCTAGCCTACTGGGGGTCATGGCCCCCAGGGCAAACCCACCTGCTCAGTCCCAGATACCATGTGTGTAGGCAACAAGTAGGCTCAACCCTGCAGAGCTCCTCCTAGGCTGATCAGATTCAAGCTGGCGGCACCCGACTGGGTGTAGTTGCAAATGCCCAGACCGGGTTCCGCCAGCAAAGTCTTGGGACCCACTCCTTGGAGCAAAGCGGGGAGGACTCGGAGGGTCGTCCTCCGCACGACCTCAAGTCCCCAGGCAGGAACTCTCCCTGCGGGCGGGGGGAGGGGAGGTGGGCAAGTCCTTACCGTTTGCCGGCCGTAGGGCCAGGGGTAGGCGTTCTCCTTCTGGGCCATCCTTGGAAGGAAGGGGGAGGAGAGCTGGGCAGACGAGGGAGACAGGCTGTCAGAAGCAGGAAGGAAAGAGGGAGCGAGAGAGGGAGGGGTCGGACCGATCGGGGCGGAAGCGCGGCTCGGGGGCTGGGGAAAGGGGGCTGCCCAAATCGCAGGCTCCTCCAGGCGCGCGGGGCGCTCGTCTTGCCGCCCCGCCCTGCTCCTGCGGACCCCCCTCTCAGGACCCTCCCTCTACCCTTGAGATTTCAGGAGCCCGGCGGGTGCGCGCGGGCCGCCCAACGGACCCCCGACCTGCCTGATCACTTGCCCTCTCCCAGCGCAAGACCCGCGAAAGGCCGCCAGCTCACCTGGCGCCCGTGGCACAGCCACCCCGGGCCGCGGGCAAACGACTGAACCTGCCAGGCCGGGCCCCCTCCGAGGCCCTTTCAAATCTCCCGCCCTGGCCCCATTGGCTAAGCACGCTGTCCGTTCGCGGTTCTCATTGGCTGGACTCCCCGTGACGTAGGCCGTGGGACCCAATGCGGGAGGCGGAATGCCAGACACCGCCCACCGGAGGTTCGGGGCCGGAAAGCCGCGGCATCTCGGAGCCCGGAGTTCTCACGTCTTCTTCCTTCACTAATTGCAAATTTCCATCCATCCGGAATGTCTCCTTCTGTATGTAGGAACCAGGGTTTTGTTCTCGACCGGCGGGGAGCTCGTTGTGGCAGAACCGTTTGTTACACAAATCACTCGTTCCCCGCGGAATTTCAAGGCCGCCCTTTACCCGGAGCAAGCCCCAGATTCCACGCAATCTCCACCAAAATTCCAACGGCGATTTTCACAGAAACAGGGGAAAAAAAAAAAAAAAGAACAAAAACGAATGCGTCTGGAACCGCCAAAGGACGCAAAGAGCCAGAGCGATCTTGAGAAAGAACAGAGCCACAGGTTTACGCTTTCTGGTTTTTCTGGGCTCGGACTGCATCACAAAGGTGCAGTCATTGAAACAGCCGGGATTGACTTAAAAACGGTCCCGTGGACCAGCACGTGGTCAGTCAGCTTCTGGAAGTCGAGCCAAGAATACGTAATGGGAAAGGGTGGGAAGAAGGTGGTCCCTTCAAAAACGGTGCTAGGAAAATTGCACATCCACCTGCAAAAGAGGGAAACTGGGCCGCTCTTACACTACACACACGAATTAACTCAAAATGGGTTAAAGACTTGGACCTAAGACCTGAAACCATAAAACTCCTGGAAAAACACTCAGGCTGTAGACTCCTTGACATAGGTCTTGGCAATTTTCTTTTCTTTCTTTTTTAATCTGACACCAAAAGCAAAAGTCAGACAAACAAGTGGGGCTGCATCCAACTAAAAGCTTCTACACCGCCAAGAAAACTCAACAATATGAAAAGGCAATCTAGTGAATGGGAGAAAATATTTGCAAATTATGTACCTGATAAGGGGTAATATCCAAAATAGCTAATGAACTCATAGGACTTAATGGCAAAAAAAAACAAACAAAAACCCAAACAATGTGATTTAAAATGGGGGGCGCCCGGGTGGCTCAGTGGGTTAAGCCTCTCCCTTCCACTCAGGTCATGATCCCAGCATCCTAGGATCCCGACCGGCATGGGGCTCTCTGCTCATCAGGGAGCCTGTCCCCCAACCCCCAGGCCGCTTGCCTCTCTGCCTACATGTGATCTCTGTCTGTCAAATAAAAAATACATAAATAAAATCTTTTTAAAAATGGGCTGAAGATCGGAATAGACATTTTTCCAGAGAAGACCTACAGATGACCAACAAGTACATGAAAGATGCTTACCATCATTAATCATTAGGGAAATGCAAATCAAAACCACAATGAGATTCAGCCTCACACCTGTTAGAATGGTTGTCATCAAAAAGACAAGAAAAACCAATTTCGGGGCGGGGGAAGAAGAAAGAAAGAAAAACCAAGTTTGGGTCAAGAAGTAGAGAGACGGGTGTCAGGTTTTCTCCCATTGAGGTTGATATTCTTTGTGTGTTTCTCATAGATAGATTTTACGAAGTTGAGGAATGTTCCCTCTATCCCTATACTTTAAAACGTTTTAATCAGGAACGGATGCCAAATCTTGTCAAATGCTTTTTCTGCATCAATTGAGAGGACCATGTGGTTTTTCTCTCTTCTCTTATTGATTTGTTCTATCACACTGATTGATTTGTGAATATTGAACCACCCCTGCATCCCATGGATATATCCCACCTGGTCATGGTGGATAATCTTTTTAATGTACTGTTTGATCGGATTAATTAGGATCTTGTTGAGAATCTTGGCATCCATACTCATCAGGGATATGGGTCTGAAACTCTCCTTTTTGGTGGGGTCTTTGCCTGTTTTGGGGATCAGGGTAATGCTGGCTTCATAGAAAGAGTCTGGAAGTTTTCCTTCTGCTTCAATTTTTTGAAACAGCTTCAGGAAAATAGGTATTAATTCTTCTTTTAATGTTTTGTAGAATTCTCCAGGGAATCCGTCCAGTTCTGGGCTCTTGTTTTGGGGGACGCTTTTGATCACTGCTTCAATATCGTTACTAGATATCAGTCTATTTGGGTTGCCTATTTCTTCCTGATTCAGTTTTGAAGTATGATGCCTCCATCAGAAAGGTTGAATACCCAACTTTTGTAACAACATGGATGGGACTGGAGGAGAGTATGCTGAGTGAAATAAGTCAAGCAGAGAGAGTCAATTATCATATGGTCTCACTTATTTGGGGAGCATAAGGAATAACACGGAAGACATGAGGAGATGGAGAGGAGAAGAGAGTTGGGGGAAATTGGAGGGGGAGACGAACTATGAGAGACTGTGGACTCTGAGAAACAAACTGAGGATTTTGGCGGGGGATGGGAGGTTGGGTGAGCCTGGTGGTGGGTACTGTGGAGGGTATGTATTGCGTGGAGCACTGGGTGTGGTGCATAAACAACGAATTCTGGAACACTGAAAAGAAATTTAAAAAAAAAAAAAAAAAGAAGAAGTAGAGAGAAGGGAGCCCTCGTGCACTGGTGGGAATGCAAACTGGTGTGGCCAGCATGGAAAACAGTATGGAGGGTCATCAAAAACTTAAAGACAAAAAAACAAAACAAAACAAAAAAACCCAGGGACACCTGGGTGGCTCAGTTGGTTGGGCAGCTGCCTTCGGCTCAGGTCATGATCCCAGCGTCCTGGGATCGAGTCCCACATCGGGCTCCTTGCTCGGCAGGGAGCCTGCTTCTCCCTCTGCCTCTGCTTGCCATTCTGTCTGCCTGTGCTCGCTCTCTCCCCCCACCTCTCTGATAAATAAATAAAATCTTAAAAAAAAAAAACCCAAAAAACAAAACAAAACAAAACCCAAAAAACAAAGCTTAAAGGCAGAACTACTATAGGACCCAGCAATTTCACTTCTGAGCAATTATCCAAAGGAAAGCAAGATTCAAAAAGATATCTGCCCCTCCTCTGCTCATTTTCTCTCTCAAATATATATATAAAATCTTTAAAAACAGCACACTACTCCTGATATATTGTGATAGTAGATACTTGGATCTCCATATTTCCGGCCTCTTTATTCTGTTCCATTGTCTGCATGGGTTTATTTTTGAGTCATTACTATTTTATCCTTTAAAGTCTTGCCCTCACATCTGTAGCAGGAATTTTCCACCAGCGGACCTTTCTATGCAGGTCTCCCCATGGTGGCTGCATTGTTTGGATGGACCCTAACTCTTCTCCTTCTCCCCACACTCCCTTCCTCTCTGCTCTTTCCAAACACAGATGTCATAATTGGGTTAATAAGTACATCTGGGGGCCTCCTATGGAACAAGGAGTGGGTATTTGTAAGTGTCACGTGTCCAGCACCCTTCCTCTTTCTTCAACACCTGAACTTGGCTTTAGGGAACCACCTGCCCCGCCCCCCACTTCTGGGTAGTCAGTTTCCATTGTAGTCCGTTTCTGTTTTTGCCAACTCCCAATCCCTAACTTGATGGAGACCTGTTGTAGTGGACAGTGTGGTTGTCTAGCTAGTGTTTATTCTCTGGCCATTCACACTTCGAGAAGGCACCTAGAAGTTTCTTGCACAGGTCTGGGATCGGATGCTGATTGATTGACATGAGTCAACATCTTTTACTCCCGGTTCTTGGTCATTGGTTCAGGGATCAGCTTGTGACCCAAGCGACCCAGTGAATGGGAACTTTATGATTCTTTTCCAGAATGCTGGGCAGAAACTCCTTTTCTCCACAAAGCCCACCTTGCTGCTGCTGGTCGTGCTCCAGAAGGGAGCAGCCTGAAAAGGAAGCTAGCTTTGTAGAAGGTCTGCGAAGAACCCAAGATCTTGATGGTGTCGTTCAGCCTCTCAATGCCCATTTTGCACTTTCCTTATAGGGACCTGTAGGTCTCTTCCCTAATGCGTTGACTCAAGAGTTTCGTTATTCACCGTCAAAAGTGTACTAACTGACACACACCTACAGACCTAGAGGGTTCTTAGCTATAGAGTGTGAGTGAAAGATGTGAAACCACTAAGAGCCAATCCCTTGATCTACAAAAACACCATTTTCATATGATTCAGCCAAATGTAAATCCAAGAAGTCCTTATGGGTTTCTCCAGCGCTGCGTAATGCTTTTGGCTGAAAGTTACAGAAAACAGTCAGCAGTGGCACAAACAATAGGGATCTGTTTTCTCTTAGCAATAAGTCAGCAGGTAGGTGGTTGTTTTGTTGGAGATGTAGAATGTCCTTCCTGTGCTTCTATTGACATGTCCCTTAGGACTGCCAGATGGCTGCCAACGGTCTCTGCCCCCTTAAACAGGATGAGCAGAAGTCTTTCCAGAAGGACCCAAGAGATTTCTCACTGGCCAAAAATGCATCCCATGACTACTGCCAAGGAGACTGGTAAAGTGTCTTAGGGTCAGCCACCTAACCCTGCTTCCCCAGGTCAGGGAGCCCATGACAACTCCCTTGCCTTCATCAACATACTTGGCATGGAGAGACCAGCTAATGAAAAGCTTTGTAAAAATTCCATCACCTGCCCAGTACTTTATTCCTCATGATTTAGCGAAGGGTGATTTTTCTGGAATCTGTCAGGGGACACAGTGCATGGGTAGGACGTACCCTGATAGATCCAATGCTCTGTCCTTGCCCCCGTAGTCCGTAGTCCTTAAATTCCCACTTGCCCATTATGCCTGAAGCTATTTGGCCTTTCAGGAATATTTGATGTGCCAGCATGCGATCGGGATTTGCATTATTCATAAACAAAACAAAACAAAAGCTATCTGTTTATCCGCTAGGCAACCATCAGCTGCCTGTTGAAGTTCATGAACAAAATCTCTGTTGTTAACCCCAGTGATTCTTGAGGTGCCATGAAGGGGGGAATTGCCACTGTTCTTGCTAGGGCTGAATTTTGCCAAGACTAGGAAGGGTTAGAATTGGATTCTTACTCAAAGGTCAGGGCAGGATGGTTAGGATAGTATAATGTTTGGGAGGCACAGATGTTAGTCTCTTTAATTTCTGATAATGGGATATCCCCCAAAGAAGTTTCAGGACAAGAATTCTCATCATCCTCCAGTGAGCCTGTTTCAGGAATGAGGAGTAGAGTCAGGAGGGTCTGGAAGGGGCTGGTTGTGGGGGTGGGGTGGGGCGGGGAGCCTGGCCAATATTCCCAAGGATCGGGGTTGAGGTGGGGAGTGACTGCCAGCGGCTGGCTACGAGGTTTTCAGAGCGATGAGAATGTTCTGGAATCAAATCATGGTGACTGGTGCACAAATGTGTGAGTACACTACAGATCCCTGCATTATGCACATTAAAATGGTTAAAATAGTAAATTGTACCTTAAGTGTATCTTACCACGAGAAGTGATGAAATATTTCAAATATCAAGAATACTTTTTAAAAGCACTTGTGTAACTACTATTCAATTAATTAACTCTTTTTTTTTTTTTAAAGATTTTATTTATTTATTTGACAGACAGAGATCACAAGTAGGCAGAGAGGCAGGCGGGAGGTGGGGCGGGTGGGGTGGGGGAGAAGCAGGCTCCCTGCTGAGCAGAGAGCCCTAGGAGGGGCTCGATCAGATGACCCTGAGATCACAACCTGAGCCAAAGGCAGAGGCTTAACCCACTGAGCCACCCAGGCACCCCCAATTAATTAACTCTTAATAAACTTTGCCCTAGACGTCCATTTCATTATCAGTTAGGAAGGAGGTTAGGTTTGAGGTTGGCGTAGAGGAGAATAACTACCATGACTTCCAGTGCTTTGACAAAACCTCAGATGCGAGGCCTTCTGGCCAAGCGTCTGCGATTTCACGTTTTTGGAGCCTTCGTTGTATCCCTGGGGGTTGCAGCTTTCTATAAGTTTGCTGTGGCCGAACCAAGAAAGAAGGCATATGCAGATTTCTACCGACACTACGATTCCATGAAAGATTTTGAGGAGATGAGGAGGGCTGGTATCTTTCAGAGTGCAAAGTGATTTTGGAATGTAAAGAATTTCTTTGGGTTGAGTTCAATTGAAGTTTGTCACTGACCTGTGTTCCTGAACTATGAGGCACGAATATTGGGTTATGGAATTGTCTTGATAAATAAACATCTAACACATAAAAAAACAAAAAAACAAAAACAACAACAACAAAAACACAAAAAACTTTGCCCTATTTTTTTTTCTTTTTTGGTGAAGTAAAAGGCATACAGGTAAAGCTCCAGGGTAAAATTTTAAGAACTAAGTCTATGTATACAGTTTCTGGACTATTTTCTATTGTCTTCTTTTAAAAATTCCTTTTTGACGTAATCAGAGGTTCTAATTCTCTCCTCCACATCATTTAGCTTCCTTTGTCACACTATAATTAATCAATTAATTATTATTTTTAAAATATTTTATTTATTTGACAGAGTATCTCCTAAAAGGTGCTCTGCTTAGGGTGGGCCTTGATGGGGAAGCTGGGCTGCGGGCTGTGCTCATCATATACCTTCCGAGTCACGTGGTCAGAGCTCCCGGGCAGCTGTCACCTCCCTAAGTCATCAACAATTCCCAATTGGGGCACGCACAGTCTGTGCAAGGGAGTGCGGATTGTCTGCCTCGGTCTGGGCACACGTGACCAGTGACGGATCCGACAGAAAGCCGACAGCTCTGCAGCCTAGGCCAGGTGCCCTCGAACAGAGGCACTGTTAGGAAAGAGATGTCCAGGAAGAAATCTCTCGCTCGGGTGGACAAGGCCTACGGAGTGGCCGGCCTGTATTTGTTTGTTGCCCCCGCCCCCTACCCAATAGGCCGGAAGCAGCAAAAATGCACTTGGCTCCAGGCTTCTAGTGACATTTGAAAAAGTCTGGAGAACATTTGCATTTAATTAATTGCTACGTATAATAATGATCAGTTTTTGCTACTCTCCTTCCAATATAGAATCTTTATTGCTCCAGAGACATGTTCTGAGCAAGAACTCGGAGCCGTTAGTGAACGATTTGCCCTACGATTCCTAAAATATCCATGAGATTAAAGATGTCACTGTTGGTTGATTTGACTGAAACAGTCAAGATGCAAAATAAATTCCTAAATTTGGGGGGGGGAGACATTCCTAAATTTGTATATTAGGAGAAGATTCATATACTTTGGGGAAAGAAAAAAAAAAAAGAGGCACTGAGGTGGTTTTTTTTTTTTTCCTATTATAGAGACGAGGACTTTTACCCGAAAAGTATCAACGCAGCCCCTGGTATCGAAAATGGCAAGCTTCAATGACCCCGACGTGATTTGAACACGCAACCTTCTGATCTGGAGTCAGACGCGCTACCGTTGCGCCACGAGGCCTTCCCAAACCCGCGGCTGGCCGGACCTCGTGAACAGATCGATCGTTAGCGACAAGGGGCGGAGCTAGGCCCTCCGGACCCTCCCTTAAGTATCGGCTGAGTTGCTCTTGGAGCCGCACGTGGACATCTGGGAACAACCCTCCCTCCGTAGGTGAAACTGGGCTTCGGCGCACTTGGTGCGAAGGTCAGCTCTTTAGCTCTGGGACACACGGAGCTCGCTCCGCACAGAAGCGACTGGTGTTCGGGACTTATTTTTAGGGAATGATGAAGCCATCGCGGTGTCGCTGCCGTCCCGGCCGCCGCCCCCTCCCCCTCCCCCCCATCCCGACAAAGCTTCGATGTATCTCTGGCTCTGCCAGTGACCCAGAAAGCCCCTTCACTCAGGTCACCTGAACCTCGCTTTCCCCTGTGTCAGCTGCGTGCGGTCAAGCGCAGTCTCTCGCGGGGTGACGGGGGTCACGTCGTCCACGTCCACCCGCAGCTCCCCGGAAGTCACGTTCCCCAGGCCACGCACCGCGCAGGTATTGAAATACAGCGTCAGGAACTGCTCCTTTCAGCGGGCGTTGGTGGTATAGTGGTGAGCATAGCTGCCTTCCAAGCAGTTGACCCGGGTTCGATTCCCGGCCAACGCAAGGCTCTTTATTTTCGTTTATTTTTAGATTTATTATTATGTTTTAAAATCTTTTCCCTTGTTCCGAGATCGCCCCTCTGCGGGGACCCCCGTTGGCGAAGCACAATCAGCACCGAGGTCTGACGCCCAGCCGATCCCGCAAGCGCGCGACCGAGTCGCGGAGGGAGCGCGGCGACGGCTCGGTGCGGTCCTTCCGGCCGTGCGCCTCGGTCTACGCCCGCGGACGCATCTCGTCAGCACATTCCTTGACCCGAGGGGACAAAGGGCTCATTCATCCGCACAATTACCACGCAAGGTGCCCAAGGCGAAACACAAACTCGGTGAGTCCGAGAGTCAGGACCAACTACCCTTTACTTCCCCCTTCCCTTGCCTCTTTGTTTCTAAGGGATCTGTCCACCCCACGTCCAGGCCGGGGAACCTTGCTGTGAGCAGGCTGAAAAAAAATAGCAAAAAAGAATCACGCTACTCCCCGTCGGGGAATCGAACCCCGGTCTCCCGCGTGACAGGCGGGGATACTCACCACTATACTAACGAGGAAGGAGCTGATCGGGTTGCTCTCCAGCTCGAGCATCTTATGTCTCTGACCGCGCTCCGACCGGGCTTCCATCTCTCCGAGCCCCGGGAAGGGCCCGCCTGAGACCCGCGCACGCCCTAGACCGGCCCTGAGCGACCCGGAGATGCGGAGACCGGCCTGTGACAAGTCCCGCCGCGTTCTGCTCGCCGTCATCCGCAACCCCAGCCGGCCTGCCGGGGACACGCGCGGCGCGCGAAGAAGCGGGGCGGGAAACGCGAGGCGCCGGCCTCACGTCCGCACGCTTCCGCGCCCTCCTGTCCGGCTCCCCGGTCCCGGCGGCACGTAGCGAGCTCCCTCCGGCCACCGGGCTGTGCGCTCGGAACAAAAGACCTCCCAGCGAACCGCATCGGCTCCAGGCTCTCGGCCAGCCGCGCGGAGTTCGTAGCGAGGTCTGCGTGCCGCGCCGGCCGTTCCGTCCATCCTCGCCTCTGGGCGCTCCGGTCTCCGCCAAAACGGAAGCCGGGCTCGTCCGGGATTTGAACCCGGGACCTCTCGCACCCGAAGCGAGAATCATACCCCTAGACCAACGAGCCGACGTGAGGATATGGTCGCGGACGCCTTTAGAGGTCGTACCAGGCCGGCTGCGGTCCTAGGACCACGACTGGCGGCGGAGCCGACCTGTCGCGCGCGCTGGGACTACGCGCCCCGACGCCCGCGACTCCTGAGCCGTGTGTGGGAATCTCCGCTCCCGCCCGCGAGCTCCGACTCCTCCCAGGAAATAACGTCGGGGAAGTAGGAGGGTGTGGTCTTGGCCTGGTCCGCATCCCGTGCAGCCCTCCAGGACGACCCTGAGCGCCCGGGTTCCCGCTCCTTGTGGTCACCGTCTCGGGGTCAGTGCGTAACCTGGGGTTTCGCCTCTTCCCGCTGGCGCTCGCCGTCCTCGCACCCAGTGCTCTGGCGCACAGCTTTGAAGATAGGCGGTGGAGTTTCCTGGTTTGGGACAATGAATGAGCCCTGAGATTCCTAGGTGAACACCTGCACCTGCCCATCCTCCTGGAGCAACGAGTAGGTCCAGTATCCAGGCAAGGGACTAATTCCAGGGACCAAGAGGACCCCCCGGAGGAGGAGTATTTGAGCGGAGCGGGGATTTCCAACCTGAGTGATTGGGGCGAGGTGGCAGGTCTGGCGACCAGGACCGTCCCTGTTCCTGACATTCAACACCCCTACTAGCATTGGTTGCAGGACTTCCAGCCTGTATGGTCAGGTTACCCCCACCGTCCGGTGCACCCTCCACTCTCCACTTAACTCCTAGGATGGGCGGGAAGGAGACCCTCCTCCCTGCCGCCCAAGACCCCCAGAAGGTAAGGGGCTCCGAGGCAAAGGTCCGCATAAGTGTGACATAAGACCAGGCCACCGGAGGTTCCCGGGCTGAGTGAGTCTTTAAGGTCTTAATAAAACTCACCAGGCTCTCACTCTGGAGCTGCCCGGATCCTGGCAGGACATGGTGGAGTCAGCTGCCTGCCACCTTTGTCCCTTCCCTCTGCTCAGAGCCTGCTCCGGGGAGTTCTCCCAGCGGGGTCTGACCAGCCACTGCCCCCCGCCTCCCCATAGCATCTCTGGGCTGAATCATTTTGTTCCCCCTCCCAGTGAGGTGATTTGTGGGGTGCGGCCCTTCCTAATACCCAGCCCACATATACTTTGGTGGGGAGACTTCAATGAAGGGTGCACCCCTTTGCTTTCTTTCCCAGGTGTCCCCGGCCAGACAGTAGGGGAAGGCAGTAGAGAGCAGCCCATCATCCTGTCCTGTCCTTCTCTTCAGGGGACCAAAGAGCTCACGGCTGGTCTTCTGGCATCTCCCTCCACCTTACCCTTTTGCAATTTCTGTTTCCTACTCTTCCGCGCCAGCTTTTCCCCCAAGTGTCTAGGGACCACTCTCTTAACCTGGGGTCAGTCACCTAATCCATACAGAGATGGAGCCCTACGTCCCTTACAGAACACGATGAAAGCAGAGGCCCTTTTCCCTAGAAAAATGCATTCCATACCAGAGAGTTCACAGATACCCTGCACCCCCACGCAGGGACCCCACTTTCAGGATCCAAGAACGAAGATATAAACTGATCGCTGTTTAAGTTTCTCGTGTTTTACATTTCAGTGGGAGTTATGGCAAGATTGAGTTATATGGCAAGATTGAGTTATGGCAAGATTAAGTTATAACTTTGGGTAGTCCTAGTTGTTTGGAAAAGATTCAGTGGGAAAGAGTGAAAAAAATATTCTTGGGGAATTTGAGTTGGTGGCACCCCTTGCTCCCAGCCCTTCCCTAAAGTGGAACCCAGGCATCGTCCTGAATTTCTCCCTCTTTTTCAGACTCCACATGCTAACCTCTTGTTTTTTTCTTTTTTAATCTTAAACATGCCTTGAATTCAACCCCTCTTTTCCATCTCTTCCACAATGGCTTGGTGCAAGCCTTTGATGTTTCTGGAACCGTGCTTTGTCTCTACACACACATGCACACACACACACATGCACACGCACGCACACACACGCACGCACGCACACGCACACACGCACGCACACACACAGCCTCTGATCCCTTGTGCTACTGTCTCATGTAGCATTGATCTAGCATATTATATAATTTAATTTTTAGGACAGTTTCCTTGTTTATTGGACTGCTGTGTTCCCAGGATCTAGATCAAGGAATGGCCTGGATACAGTAAGAGTTGTTCAGTAGAACACAGGGCAAATTTCCACGTTGTCTCTGAGACTTAGCTCACTTCCTCCAGAGAGTCTCCCTGGACTACTCTACTCTCGGGCCTCATGAGATACCCCTTCTCTCCCTTTGCGCACTGGGTTGTGATTTCCTCTTCCTTTCCACGAGCTCTTGGAGAAAAGGGGCCTTTCTGTGCAGCGGGCAGCCCAGGGTGCCCTGCACCTTGACCTGCCATTCTGAGACAGCAGCTCCTTCAATACCGCATTTGCCCTCAGACATCTTAGGATGGTCTCCCCACCAAAGGATCGTATCTAGATCTTTCTGCCTGTCTTCCAGGAAGGTTTAGGCCCTGCCCAGGGCCTATAGGTCCTATTTCTTGTCTCCTCCCTCCACAGCCTTCCCTGCACGCTGGCCAGCCGGGTTTCAGTGCTCCTTTCCGCACCCCACTTCCCGGAGACCCTACTCGGAACGAGTTCTCTCCTGCTCCTGACCTGTCCACATTCGTGGCCCGGCCCTTCAGCAGGCTCTTG